>NC_089320.1:10756232-11056232 GCF_036669915.1 Pocillopora verrucosa | reverse complement strand
TAAGATGCTAAGTCCTATAGATTCGCACTCAAGCATTGTGACTCCTTGAAAGCTCCTTGAAAGGATTTAAATGGTAAGCTACAACTGTTCATATTTCATCATGATGTACCATATATTCCTAATAAACAACCCTTTTGGGGGGAGGGGATTAATTTCCTTTAGGGGATCATACAGGCATACTCCTCTCTAAAGAATGATATTTTTCAGGCTACAAGTTTATAGGAGCAGCAACTTCACAACTTACTGTGTACAAAAAGGGGATGAAAAATATTGTAAATTCAGGTATCAAAAGGTTGATTTGAGGTTATCCCTGAAAGTTTTCTTAGTATTACCTCAAAGTGCTTTTGTGTATTTCTATATTGGGTTTTGTATATAATTGTTAAGCATAGAGTAAAGACAACCAGGCATTTCTGGTTAACTAAAGAACTTGTAAATATACAAGAGTCAGATAAGCTTCCAAACTGGAAAGAAAATTGAAAATTCAATGAGTACAGTGGATGGTGAAGCAAAGGGATGATACAAATAAGTAGTAGTTGTCTTTATCAACTTTCCTCCTAAGAGGCTATTCTGAGTTAATTTAAAATGCTAATGAGGTGGACTTTGGCCAGACTGCATTGGGATGTTTAAAATTTCTTGAGAGAAAAGTGCCCCAAATTTCAGAATCAAGGCAAGACCTCTACAACAGGAACTACATTCCCCCTTGGTGAGAGTTGCAGGGATCCTTTAATGTACCATGCTAACCAGTACAGAGAAGATGCAGGAGACAGGGCCTACATCCTTATCCAAAAAGACAAAAACATCTGACCATTTGCAGATGCCATAGCAAAGGCAACACATTCTCCTCAGTTAATTTAAGACCCTGAGTGTTGGTCTGCACTTAACTACCTGGGCTTACCCAGTAACCTACATGTACCAATTTTCAGAGAGCCTATAATATATGCAGGGATGGCAACAAAGTTAGGTGATAACTGGCATAAAAACACAACAAAACAATGTCAGGAGGGGAATTAAAAGAATCTGCCGATCATCATTTGTTTCTGAGAAACATTTTGAACCAAAACAGTGGTGACAAAATCTGGATAGAATTCTGAGCGAGACACTAAGAGGATATGTGTCCATATTTCAACCTCCACAAAAAGTGCCCAGAAAAAGAAGCAATCTTACAATCTTTCAAATTTTCACACCACCAAAGCTTAACATTTTACCCAAATAGTAGTCCTTGGAACAGTTTTTATCACAAAATAAATGTAACTGTTATGATCAAAATAATTATGGCCAGCTTATACTTTCATCACTGCCCACTGATTTTCAGGTGTTGCAAAATATGCTTGTTCTAAATTTAAATACAGTACAGTAATCCAAGCTCCTTGTGAGCAATGTTCAATACACTTCAAGGAACTCATAAAAAAAGACTGAACCCTAATGACTGGAAGGGTATACAAAGTCTAAACCTATTTTAGAGATAACATCACAAGCTGTCATAGACTATACTCTATAATCACAGTACTCGTATTCATTTCAGATGTCATCTTACTAGCAATGAAAAAGTGGTAAGCTCAAGCAAACCATCCTTGGCAACTCTTTCTTATTGCTTGACATAGATACAAGACTGTTTTTTTTTTCTTTTTTAAAACCCTAGTCCAACAAGTTTCTTAACCGAATGCCTGAGGCAGAAAATTGATAATCAATGGGAGTTTGAATGCAACACTTTCATCTGTAATTATAAATCTTACAAAGTTAAGCAGAATAACTAAAGTAACCAAAGGAGAGAGAATTGGCATTGGGTTACCCTTTGGCAAACACAGTATCTCTCTATTCCAGAGTATGAATGGGATTTGACAGTTCTCTATGATATGTCATGAAATATTTAAGGGTCACAAGAAATGGCCTGGAATCGCATCCAAGGGGAGCAAAACTTGTTGATTAATTCTACAGAGATCAGTACAAGTTCTGGCACCTTTTTCATAAAAAGTTGAGTCTCCTTTAACCCTTTACACCCTAAACATCATTATGCACATTCTCCATACTGTTCTCTATTCATTTCCTGAGGTACTCATAAGGAGAATTTTCCTGACATCTTAAGCTTCTGTAGTTTTTGATCATTTCCATTATACTTATAACCTTAATGTGTGACTCAGGAGTGATATTGCAAGGAGAAATTAGATGTTAGTCACTCTCAAGGGTCAAAGGGTCACAGAGTTGTCCACACACCACATGTCAATGACCAAGTGGGTGAAGCAAACACTCTCTAGGATTTTGGACAAAGATTGTGATATAGACAAATAACCATCAAACTTCCTAAATTCTTGTTATTAATCATCAGTGGAGCATATTTTGTAAAAACTTGTACACCTGGAAGAACAGATATTTTTTTCCCTTCCTTTTCCTAGCTACCATCCTCTGTTCAATCTTTATGAAAGATCTGAAGTAATGGGCAAACCAGTAGTCTAACCAATAATGCACTACACTTTGTACCAAGAGGTCAGGGATTTGACCTTTGGAGTGATTGTATTTTGTTCTAGGGCTAAACACTTTATTCTCACTGCACTTCTCTCCACCCAGGAGAATAGATGGGTACCAGCAGACTGTCATGGAAAGCCTGACAGTCTGCTGGTACCTATGAATGGACAAGCGTCCCACTAAAATAAAGTGAAGATACTCCTGGTTGCTTCATGCTTTGGAAACCCTCAGTGGGCTTAAGTGTAGAATTTACCTTTGCCTTGACAAGATCTGAAGTAGGTAGATATTAAGGAAAAGGAAAGAAACATGGATAGTGCAGCACGTTTATCATTCCTTTCTCAAGTTGATGAGTTGTCCTGTCGCAGCAGTTATCAAGATCTAGCATTACAGAAATAATAAACACACTATATCTTGACTGCATCCAGGTAATATACCTGTTGCAAGCTTGCTTGCTTATTGCAACCAAAAGCAAATGCTAATTTTTTTCTCTAGGAGAAGTCAGAGCACTGTTATAGGTATGGAATCTGTTGTTCAATTTCAGAACACTGGTCCTTGGAAAGAACCTGCGGTTAATGACTATTTTTGTAACACGAAAAAATGAACTTTGTTACTTTGCCCAAAAGCTTCCAGAAAATCATAGAGAAATCCAGAATGATATTAACCATCCAACTCCTTGAAACTCCCTGGAATAATAAACACATACCCCAGGCAATCTACAAAATCATTAAAAAAAATCTTGTGTTTATCAAACTTCCTTTTGCAAAATTCATCAAATTTTCAGCCAAATTATACTATTTTCCATCCCTATGCCTATAAATAATCCTTGTTTGCAAGGTTTTCCTGCTTGTATCTAGTAATGAACCTCTAAAAGTTATTTTCTTTCCTACCTCAAAAGGCATTTTATGTGAATGCAAGTTGTTATGACTGATTAAAATCTGATTAAAATTATAGATACCAGCTTGTGGCAGTGAATTCCACAAGGTTTCTTTTGTCATCAAAGTGCAGGATAATTTTTGTCTACTAAAGTGATACCATCAATCCAGCCACCAAGGTTTAAATAAGATAATTGAATGTAATCAATCAGCCAAACTTTTGACTGTTCTAACCATTCTTCACATCAGAATGTAAACGATCTGTTGTGGTTCTTGTTTTACATCAGATCCTTAATGATGGAAGTGATTCATAATATTGGGTTTGTGCTTTAACTAAAAATTTTTTTGGTTTGCTCAAAAAGTGGCATTTAAAGCAACAATACTGAGTAGAAACTGTAACAAGCCTGACTATCATTAATGCACAGTTACTTTGGCTCAGGCGAGTTTGGGACCTCTAATCACCACAGTGTCTACACCTGAGTGAGTGAGTGACTCATTTGCATATTGAAGTCACCACTAACACTTGTTTGCCTAGCATACCACAAGTTAAATAGGCCTCATGGTAAATAAACATATTAAATAACTTTTTTTTGTTTAAAACAGTAGACTGTACAACAATTGAATACAAAACAGACCCACAAAATATAAACATAATTTCAAAACTTAATTTGTTTACTTTTCCTGAAGTTAAGTACTTTCTTTTTCAACCAAACATCCACCAAAGTATATGATAAAAATTCAATGCCAAAGTTATGACATCTAAATATACCTTGAATGTACAGGGTAACATGAGAAAAATTTGCCCAGCCCCTTGGGGGAAAAAAAGACAAAGTAACTATCCGACATAGTCTATTTATAACATATGCCAAAGTTGGCTTTTCACAGTGTCACACAACATTTTCATTCCAGCAGACACTGTTATCCTGCTGCTATAATCATGGAATTTCATGGCAGGTTCAATATTGAACTCAATTTTTGGAACTGTAAATTCTGCTCTTAAATCAAGCTACGTGTAGTTTCCTTTAAGAGGACCACATCAAGTACATTCAAAGATGACCTTCCAGTAAATTGCTTAGCCCCAAGCCCATTTGAGTAGGACAGCATTTAACAAGACTAACACTGAAAAACAGGAAATGGGTCCCTCAACAAAGTGATCATAGCACTATTTTAATATAATTAAATTTAGAAGAAACTCTTACCTTCATTATGCCATCAGCTTTCACTTCCAACCAATAATGATTCACATCCAGTTGGGTTTTTGACTTGATATCACATCAATTACATGGACAGTCCATTCATTTTGCTCCTTGCCCTTTGTGCACTAAAGTTTCCATTGCATTTCCAAAGTCATGTTGTCTTTTATATTTGAACTCCATAACATACAATGACCTTCACATCATAAAATGTTTCCTGCACCAGAAATCCACTCTGCTACCCTTTCTTGGATAAATTACTCTGATGACAGCCACAACTTCCAAAATACACAGCTGCAGTTCTGGACATGACCAACATTGGATACAATTGAAGGATGTTTGCTTGGAATTAACACATATGTAGTTTTTATTCCAAGGCTTTCTAATCATCCTTCTAGGACAAATTTTAAAGGTACATGTTCCTTGACTCAGGCATTGTTAAAAATAGATATACATCACTTGATAGTAACTTTTAGGTCACTCACTTTCAAACTAAACCTTGGAAAACTAACTCTCACAGAGCTTTCAATAAAAGCTGGTTACCAGCAGTCAACCACTTCCAGTAAAACCTCTTACTCCTGTCTGTTTGGCCTGCAAGCAGGCTCCCATGTTTGGACTCTGCCTTACAGCCCTTTTCCTGTCATAGCTGTATATCAAAACTATCGGTAAGCACTTATGGATAAGGTTATTAAAACCCCCACTATCACCCATCAAAGAATTATGACCAAAAGTAGCTCTTGAACAAAGGGTTCATGTTATCACCTTAAACTGGAGCATTTCTGTCAACTTTATGATATGAAATTCAACTGCCAAGGATTTTGAGGGGCTGACAATGTGTCAAACCTGAAAAAATTTACTCAGAGATATATATACTTTTACATGTGCCCTGCTTGCCTTCTGTTAATGCAGACCATTGACCAATGGGAGAAGCACCACTTCAGTCCAATGTTGCCAGGGTAACACCAGACCCATCAGAGCTGGTTTAGAGCAACACAGAGGGTTGGTGCGTTGGGTGGTGAGAAGGTAGCAGGCTGCTGGAGTTAGCAATGACAGCACAGAGAAAAAGAGAAAAAAGTCAAGTCAGTTAAAATTCTACTGTCTATTGATGGAATGGAAAGTCTCTTAACCAAACTTCATATTTAATAGTGACACAATGATTACTCCAAACAGGGACTTGACATTGGTAAAATGACAGTAAGTTTGACTCTTTGACATGAAATATTTTCTGACAATTTCCCTTTTGCAAGTATATGAAAGATTATCTGTACTTGCTTGACTTTCATCTAGTTGTTTTTATTGCTTGTATGTTTACAAAGAAAGCTAGTTTCAATTTAAGGTAAACCTGTTAATTTTGAGAATAAAATGATGATAATGATGATGAGAACAATAATAACACATTCATGCTTACAGTCATGCTAAAAAAAATCAAAAGCCTCGGCCTATCTTGGCAAAGATAGAGAAATGTATCTCATCTTTCTTTGGTAAAGGGCAAAATTACTTGATTCGTATAAGTTTATAAGTGATTAGATTATTGAGCAATTCAAGTTTCATCACCCTTAGAATTATTAAGTTTTCAGAGGTGGAATGATAACCAAAACTTAAAAAAAATATGCATGAAAGTAATCTTTAATTGTACTAAGGCTTGGGCAAATATTTGTAACAACTCAATATGCTTTCTCTGCACTGCAATCAATCTGATTTTGAGTTGTGCCATGGCTGAACTGCAAATGGAACTTCTAACAACTGATTTTGAGGTAAAATGACAGGACTTCCAGAGAAATTGAGAGCTTCGTATTTTTCTGTTTTTATCAAAAGTGGCTTTTCTAAAAGCAATAAACCCTGTGAGATGGAGCTGCTTTTAAAAAGTAGAAGATTACAAAACCACCATGATAAAAAATTGCCTTCCAGAAAGTTTGAAGTCCTCAAAAATGGAGTGATTCTCTTCAAAAACAACACTAGTAATTATTACAAATGAGCTTTACTGAAATTCCGCAGTAAAAAGAAGACAAGAAAGGAGTAATACAAAACAAATGTACAGTACTGCAGCATTTACATGGAGAAATAATCCAATTTTTCAAATTATCCAAATCTTTTACAACAAGAGGTAAATGTCTGGCTTTTAAGCATGTCAAGGTCATGCTGAGAAGTCAAAATTCCCAGGAAGACCTGCTTCAAGAAAGACTTCTAGTCTAATTAACAAGTTGGACAAACTTTAGATCTTTTGAGTAAAAACTCTTCACTTTTGATATTTGTTTCAGTCCTTTCCCTTTTTTACAGGGGAAAATGTTAGTTAAATTTTTTTGGTAAAAACCGGAAACAAGAGAAATTCAGATTTTCGAAAACACTGCTAAACCATAAATGTTCATGAAGTCTAACCAAATTAGAAAAAAATGATCAGCAACTATTTAGTATTGGTGGTGGCATGAACCTTCTCCCTTGGCTTTTCCCTTGCCCCAAACAAATGCACAAATATTTACCTGGCATTCCTTCTCTGTTTTATGTGATGAAACACGTTAATCACGTCCCGAATTCTTCTCGGGCATTCTTCGATTTTTGCTGCGAGAAAAATACTTGCCATGGCGTATATCTGCAATTCAAGTTTATGAAAGCGATAGGTTCGGCATGAATTTTTCGTTCGGTAAATCGCTGAATTTAATTAAAGACGTATAAGCCTCGTACTGAAACTTCTTTTTCGCTGACCTTTTGCATGAATTTAGGTCAGATTGAGATGTAAAGTAAAATCTGGTCATGGACACTTCACAAAGCACATGCATGCAACTGCAGAAAGAGATCTAGTTTGAACCGTTTGGAATTTCCCTTAGCTTAATACAAAGTTCGAGAGGTAAAAAGGATGGAATGAATTGCAACTCTGTACCAGAGAAAAGACAAATTTACCACGGAGTCTTGGTGAAAATACCCAAAGAATTAAAATCTAAGTAAAGAAAAACTGTATACAATCTAGGAACAACAATCGTCCAATTGCTTGCACGTTAAAAGTATTGTAACTTACCTCGCAGTCGTGTTTTACGAGCGACTTACTGTAGTAAAACCGTTGAAATAATACTTGAGCTGTAGCCATAGCTACCTGAAGGTTCCAAAGCAAAGAATCTCAGCTCACAACATCAAGGTAAATCCAAGTTTTCAAAACCAAACCGGACCTGCACTCACCTGAGGTAGCTTCAGCAAGATGCCCGCCATTTGGATATACTCGCAACCTAAGATTCTTAAATCGATTTCTACTTCTCTATCTAAGCCATCTTTAAATGAAGGTGTGTTCTGAAGTTGTTCTTCGTCAAGAATGCAGTTTTCTAGCGAAATAACTACGTCTCCGTAGTCCGATTTACCGGAGACAGCGGCCATGTTCGATGGTCTTCTTCAATCGTTTTAGAGACGTCACATTCTACTTGTGATGTCACCGGTTGGAAGCACGTGCACGGATATTCCCTTATTTGGGATGATTCCGATGTAAAGATGTCGTTTTCTCTTCGGAAATTGTCGGAAATCACGCAAAAGCGGGAAATATGGCTGTCGAAATGGGAGAAAAACACGATGAAGACGATAAAGTTGATATTTTGACAAGGATCACAGATTCTATCGACAACCATTTGAGAGGTTTTAGGGTGAGAAAAGAAAGGGTGTTTTAATAAGGTTATAACGTTCTTTCTTTTCCTGGATCACTTGACTTTATAGATGCACGATAAAACGATATTAAAAAGATCTAAGCTATGCAAAACTTATTTATCTCACTATTTTAGCAATTTTATGATAACTCCAGTGAAACAGACTAATGAATTCCGTTCCCAGCGGTGTTGGTGCATCAATTAACCCATGGAAACATAAGAGCAACTTTAAACCCTAAACAACCCTGCCTCAGGGACTCTTAATCAATTGATTAATGTAACACATGGAATTGCTCTAAGGTACTTTTCTATATTCTTCTGAAGTCACCCTTAAAGGAATGTTACAGAATGTTTTAAAAAACATGCAGGTGTCAGGAGTGTAGCCAGCTTTTTGGACTTGTTGTAGGCCTGTTCCATAAGAAAGTTCAATTTTAGTTTCAACATCTGCAAGAGTCATGTTCTAAAAGTCAAGCGGGCAAAAAATTGTAAGTTTGAGGCTGGCTATGCCTTCAGTTGTAAATGCATTCAAAGAGGTCTAGTAACAATATACGTATATATATATGTATATGAACATATTCATTTGTACACAAATAGTATTCAACATTTTGTGAAATTAACATTCCTTGGTGATTTACTCTTTGTTTTCAAAATTGCAATTACCTGTTTAGGGAGGATCTCTGCAGTTGGCAGTTTTAGCCTGATCTAGCCTGTTCTCAATTTTTTTTTCCCTAGGAAAGTGACATTATTAGTATATAATAATCATAGATATGCTTTCCACAGAATGTTTCCTGGGTTCTGGCTGGAGCTGGAATTATACTGATTGCAAGGAGAACATATGTGGTAAGTGTTCTGATATAATTATTAGGCAGGGATCAGAAAATCTTTGTGAGAGCCAATGGATAATACTATTGTAGAAACTACACAGTGTATTCTGTATATTCTCCCTACATTCCCTACTGTTCTCTATACATTTCCTTAGGTGCTGAGAAGGAGAATTTGTTTAACAATCAAGAGCTCCTTTGGTTGATGATCATTTTCTTTATTCTTGTGACCTGAATGTGTGATTCAGGGGTCAAAAGGTTAACATAAATACCCCACACAGTAAAAGTTACAGAAAACCCTGATGTTTTTTTTTTCTTTCTTCAAATCCAAATAAAATGCCAACTTCAAATTACTTTTCGGTGGAGAAAGACTTTCATCATACAGGTGCCTAAAAAGCTTAAGTGTATTCTCTCGTGATGCAAGACCTAAAAATCCGTGCACCATCAAGTGCTGGTGTCCTTGTTTTTTCTTAACCCTTAAACCCCTAAGAGTGATTAGAAACTATTTTCCCCCTATTAGTATCCCCCCTAAAACAAACGTTGAGGTCATGAAAATAAAGGAAATGATCACCAACTAAAGAGGCTTTTGATTGTTCAACAAAATCTCCTTGTCTGCACCTTAGGAAATGTATTGAGAACAGTATGATGAAAATGTATACTGATGTTTGGGTGTAAAGGCTGGTTGCCTTGCTCAGACAAGGGATTGAACTATAACCAGACTGAATGAAACATTGTTGCTTAGTTTAGGCATTTTAAAGTTGTCTCTGACATCCCAAAAGAATTTGTTGCCAAGAACATCACCTTTCGTGGCCATGTATGCGAGGTTAGGCCAGACAACACTCTTGGTGTTTATCATATTCCTTTGCTCAGGAGACTCAAGTATTCATCTGATACAGGTTGGTTCTCAATTTACTACAGGAATAAATTTTTTTCCCCTATGAGTGAAGGTCATTTTTTGTCAGAGAAACATCCACATGATGCCCATCCTCATTTGTCTCATCATTTTAGAAGATTTTTTTAGGAGTAAGGCTACCTCAGCTTGTAAGTTTCTAAAGAAACTGTGGTACTGCATCAGTGTGAGAGTATAGCAGGGTAATTTGGTATTGTCAACTGAGTTGATACCTTAAATTGGCCACTGTAAAGAGTTACAAAGCTGATGTTTTGAGCCTAGCCATTCGTCATTCACTCTAATGAAGAAACATCAGCTTTGTGACTCTTTCTAAATTTCAGGTTATAGGCTGGACTGTAACAATTCTCATTCAAGTAAAGAAATGATCATTGCAGATTGGTTGCAATCAAAAGAATTTCAGAAATAAAAGCAGAAAATAACCATGGACATGATCGTACTCCCAACATATGGCTAAGTTAGGAACACTACCCAATTAATATCCAGGAGGCACCAGTTCCAATCCCAACCTTCTAATTACAGATAGTCTAATTTTTGAATAATGGAGAGAATATCCAGATGTCTTTTCGGCCCAAAAAGAACTTAGAGACTTAAAACATTTTATGTACTTTTTCATTAGAGGCCTCAAAACAATCCAGTCTTCTAGCCATCAGTCTTATAGGTGTGGAATTCAGGGAAGGTGGGCACCAATGGCTTTCAGGCCATCTGATGTCAGCTGATGTTAAAATTACTCCTTTCCAAGTCACCAAAAAGCATACATTGGACTGCATGGTGTACAAGAAAAAGGTAGATATGTTACCTGCTCCTAGTGTGGTCACAAAATTAGTTATTACACCATGGTGCATTTTATGTTAGTGTGCTAACTTATGCTGTTGTAGTTGTGTGACTTTAGTGTGACTACTTTCCTCCCAGGCAACTTGTATACAGGGTTTTTCATAGCAAATAAATTGTTTTGCAGTTGTGTTAAGATGGCAACTGGTAATTACAGGTAGCCATAACCCCTGAGAAAGGCTCTTAATTATCTCTCAGTGGCTGTCATACCTGTTAAAGTTCTCTCTTAAAGATAACTTAGGATAGCTAAGATGAACCAACAAATTTTAATAGACAGGACAATCATTCATTTACTTGCAGCCATGATGGATCTGTCCACTCAATACCATTGTTCTTTGTGGTACATCTAAACTCATGAATATTCACTATATAAACACGACAAAACATTACAATGTCTTGAAATGTCTTTTTTTAATTTTAAAGTAAGTTGAATTTCAGATAAACAAGCCAATAGTCAGAACATGTATGACCCTGAATATATGGAAATCCAATACATTTTCTGCAGTTTTATAGATGAATATGAAAGTGATCTTTGCAGTAATGAATAGTACTTAAGCAGTGGTGAAAATTAGGCCTGCTTAAGCAGAGTTCATTACTGGGAAGATTGTCTTTATATTCATTTCTTAAATGACAGTTCACATAAATGATTTTCACATTCACAGTCACTGATTTATCACTTTACAGGTTTATTACAAACCAAAATACTAACCAGCTCCTGGTTTGCTTGTTAGCTCAGTTGGTACAGCACTGCACTGGTATCACAGAGGTTCTGGGTTCAAATCCCATACTGGCCTGAATTATTTATCAGGCCTTTTTTCACAACTACTTAACCCCTTGGCCCCTAAGAGTGACTGGCATCTAATTTCTACTTATTATATCATCCCTCATTCAAACATGAAAATCATGAGTGAGAATAGGAGATGATCACTAACTAAAGTAGCTCTTGATTGTGAAAAAAATTCTCCTTGTCAGCCTCTTTGGAAATGTATGGGCAACAGTATGGAGAATATGCATACTGATGTCAGGCTGGTAAAGGGTTAAGTAGTGTTCATCATGGCAAAACTGCTTTCATATTCAGTCTGAACATGTTTTGAAAAAAATAATAATTTGACAAGAAAGGAGCCTGAGAAGGGGAATTCCCTTGGTACAAATCAGGTTTTATTTAAACTATTTAATGATGAGAGTTTTTGCCGTCAAGGTGTCTAATTTGGTTTGCACATGAAGAAGCAAAGAAGTTGTTGCACTGTTTTTGTTCGCATTTAGGCTGGGTAGATAAGATGCTTTTTTCCTTATAGGTTCAAGCCATTTTACTTTCACAGGCATTTTAAAAATCTAAAGGCATAATTATGCAATGTCGGTTAATTGTGTTGATGCCTGTTTTCAGAACTGGTTTTCATCTATATGTGTAAACCAAGAATTGCTGCATCAAGGTGTAGCAGTCACATGTCATGTTCCCACACTTGTCAACAGTCCAGTTTATCAAAAACTTCAAAGACAACTCCTGAAGGCAGAAATATCTGCTGAAAAGAAAGGTGTTGGCATTTGGAAGAGGCCATCAAGAATAAAAGCCTTTTGGGGAAAAATTTCCTCTCCAATCTCCTGGATAAAGAGGGGACTCAGTGCTTTTCAATATGTTAGAAGTCTCTTTTCAAGGAAAGCAACAAACCATGAAGAGAAGTAATTTTTAAGAAGTTACTTAACAAAGTGAACTGGGATATTTTGATGGTACAAGAATCTTTGACCAAGATTTGTTTGTCACATCAACCTGGATGCTTATGTTTGTCCTAAAAAATTGAGGCAGAGAACAAACTAACTCTTCTCCAGCAATGCACTGCTTCCCTAAAGAGAAGCTTTGCTCACAGTGGAGTTCAGTTTTGGAACAACCCACCCCTGAGTCAGTCTTAACATGATGTTAGAGCAAATAAACAATTGGTTCAAACATCAGTGTGTGTTCATCGAGATATGAAGCACGCGGGAAGTTTGGAGAGCATGAAAGATGCGTAAGAGTTGCTCAAAGCACAGCCGAGAGTAACTCTAGCTTCTTGAGTGCTCTTAACTTCCCAAGTGCTTCATATCTCGATGACCCCACAGCTGACGCATGAACCAATTGTTTTATAGCATTTTCAACCCGATGGAAAATTTTTTTCTCGAGGGATATGTTTGCTGACGTCATGAGCGTGCACAATAGGAATATGAAGCATGCTCAAGCAATTGAATTTGATTAGACAAATTTACTAGCTATGTTATAAATTGAGTTGACAGTATGAGACAGTATGTTATTTAAATGCTGCCTCTAAGAAAAGAAGCATCTGTTGTTTTAATTTTTTTTCCTGTGGTGATTGTATTTAAGTGGGTAAGTGGTTGATCAATAAGAATTTGATGGGGTTCATAGAAATACCATGAATGAATAGTAAAAGTCATCTTATTTTATGCATCTTATACATGTTCTACCTATGTCACATTCATTGTGTGTGGCTCACTAAATGAACCTAGCTATCTCTATCCCACATTACCAAGAACTTGTAAACCCTTTGCCTCCCATGGGTGACCAAGACAGAGTTTCTCCTTACAATATCAGTACAATGTAAATCAGACAGGTGAAGAGAATAAAGAAAAATATAAGTTTGAGGATTTTCTGGTTGATCCAGAGTCAAATCTCAGAACTAGCATGATGAGAATTTTATGGCAGACTGTAAGGAGTATTACTAATGAGATCTTGAGCTTTAGAGGAACTTATTTTTTCAAACCATCCCCTGTGATTCTAATGACCAAAAGAAAAACCAAAGTAACCAACATTTAATGAGGATTCAGAGAGTCATTTTTGTTTATTTCAAATAAACTTCACACATATCATCTGTATTTCTCTAAGTCTATAAATTAGTCACTAAAATTATCAATATCATCATTTTTCACCTCTTTAACAAGCTTCTATGATATTTCATTTAATGAGGTAAATACTGATTACTACTTAATAAACATATGAAGTTTCAAACAGAAATTATTCCAAACGAAAGGGGCTGGGGTGCAGACTTTAAAAAATATTTCAAAATAGGCTTGAACAATTTTTGAGAAACTATGTTGATTTTGTGACATTTGCAATTTATCAAAGTTGAAACAAACCTTTACCAGTAATTAAAAATATACAAAGGGAATTTACATCAAGTTGATAGTCAATTTAAATAGTACTTACTAGTGTATTCTTTAACCTTTAACTCTCGTGAGTGACAAAGCCAGAATTCTTATGATATTGATGCAATATCAAGCAGTAATGAGCATAAAGAAAAATACCAATTGGGGGAATTATTACTTGAGCCAATACCAAATTCTCCAAACTAATATCATGAGAATTTTACAGCATACAGCAAGGAGAAGTACTAATGAGATCTGGGAATGAAACGGTTAAGAGGCATGGATTTACCAAAGAATTGTAAGAAACCATGTAACTACTAAGTGATAAGTTGATCTGTCAACTACCTCATGTAATGGGCTTCTCTTGGTGTATGTGGTCTTGAAAAAAATTTAAAAAATCTTACAATAGTACCATTTTTGAACCACTTCATCCTTTTGAAAATGTTCAGTCTGGGGACCCATTTCTCAAAAGTCCCAGTAACTTAATGGACCAGAAGCCTTATTTTTTAATCAAGATTTGAAGAATAAATAAGCAGGTTCTGGTACCCTAACCAGTCCATTTTTTTTCTTTAGGTGATGGTTTCAAAGTATAATTTTCAAAACTTTTAAAACCCCTACCTTGAGTGAAAACAGAAGAACTTTACAGGCCTGTTTAGTTACCAGGACCCTTTCTTTTTTTAAATTACTAAATGGGTCTTAGGATGACATTTAATTTTGACCTATTGGCTTGTTAACTTAAGAAAGACATCTATATTGTACATGTTAGGCAGGTAAATTAAAGCTAAAAAATTTCCCCAATTTTATTATTCACTAGTTGTTTCTGCAAGGATAACTTTTTTTCTTACAATTTCCTTAACCTAACCCGGCAGTTATATTGCTTTGTTACATTTATTATTTTGATGAAAATTGTGTGCTAAGGATCTGTTCTCACCAAACCTTATAAACAAATTTGGACTCAAAAACAGAATTTTGTTTCCTTTTTTAAAGTGGCGTTGGCAGGTGGATCTTACCTTCCTTGATTCTAACATGTTACAACACAGAAGATAATTGAATGTCACAAGTCAACAAATAAGTTCAAATTTCACTGTTTTTTATGCAAAATATGACTGGCGGGATAAGAACTTTTTTTGAATGTAAAATTCAGTCCTACCCTCTGATTGCTTGTCATTATTCCATTGGCCTGAGGTATATTAAAAGCACTGTAAAGGGTCTTGGTAACAAATTCTGAAAATCACTCACGCCATCTAAATAGAGAAGCCTACCAGGGCCTCATGAAACAGCACCTCAAGACCCTGATTCAAATAAGACACACTGAATCAATTGCCAGGATTTCTCAGCATGTTCTACACTGAGCCTCTTGTTTAGACTTCCTCATGTTCTATGTCTTCTCTGTCCTTTTCCTTGACTTTTTTCTGATGACTTTTGGCTCTTTGGTATAAGAAGACTCCACATGTCACCATAATAGTTCCTATGGCACTAAGGGTTGTGACCTCATTACCAAACACTAAGACAGACAACCAGATCAACAAGGCTCTCTTTGCTGTGTTGGAGACACTAAATAGAAACAGACAGTATTGTTATGAGAAATACATCTATCTCAAGTAACAGATCTGACTGAGGGCTAATGCTTGAAAAGTCAGCTTTAGAAACTCTCTATGGTGGCCAATTTACACCATCAACTTAGTTGATAAATCCAAAGTATCTCTTAAAGTGGGCTTGACTTTTAAAGCATAAGATTTTTTGTTGGTCACAAAAAAAAAAAAACGAAACAAAAAAAAACAGCTAAATGATATGTGCTATTTCCATTTTTTGTGTGTGCGCCATGTGTGCCTTGTCCAAGCTTTACCATGCTCAGATAGGGTCATAGGATGTAATTCTCGATGATAGTGAAAATAGAATGATTTTCTCATCAAGAACAAAATTACTCACCTAAATGTAACAGGAGAAATCAAAGACATCAGTCCAAATGCTGTAAGACTTTGCATGTAGAACATAAATCCATTCAACAGCAACATAAAAATCAAATGTCTATCCTCTTTCAACTTTATTTCTCCAGGCCACTCCTACAAGACATGAAAGGTCAAAACAAAAATAGTTAATGCATCCAACAAAATCTGCACTTAGGATTTGCAAGGGAGATGTGAGCTTCATTTCCAATCCATTCCATTTCAGCTCTACAACATTTTCTACACAAGTTTCTCTTTTATGGAACAGATGAAAAAAATAAATTTTGAAAGAGGTACAATTATGATTTGTCATCAATTTAGACACAGGAGACTAAAGAGTTGATCAATCTGAATTCCTTCAAAAAAGAACTCAACATAAAAATTACAAGATTGTAGATTCTCGTTCACAAGTAGAGCTACAATACTTGCAGGTGATTTGTAATTTTAACAGTTGCAGAAAAGAAGCCTGAAAAGCAAAATTCAGGGTTAAATGACATTCAAACCCATACTTTATCGATACTAACCATCAAAAGCCTGAATTTTCTCAGGCTTTTTATATGCAGTTGCTTACATTGCAGCTCACTTCCAAGGATACATTGCTTGCAGGCCAAATAAATCATAGTTGGAACTGTGCTTACATACTAGGCAATATGAATGGTCAGCCTAGTGATATCCTTGTCCATGCTGTAATATTTGCAAGATGTTTGTTACCATAAAGGCTCAGATAAAGTGGCCAGCTTGAAATAGTTATCAGTGATGTGCAGATTTAAGGATCCTAGCCAAGCATAAAATTTGGCTTATGTACCATGTAATCTACCATTTTTATTTAATTTGGCATCACCCCTGCAAACCCTGTTGTTTGTTAGTTTGTTTTGCTTGCAGTAACCTTCTAAATCTTCATGAATCCTTGCAGACATACATTGTATCTCAGTTACAACTGAAATTTATTATTGCCTAATTTTGATTCAGTATTTCTGAATCATTGATTTGCATAGATTATTGCTGGGAAAATTGTTGGTGTTCCTACAAATCCACAGAACAGGCATGGTTGACTAGGATCCTTTAATATGGTACAAAAGAAAACTTGTAAATTATACCAGGAAAAACCAGAAAGGTAGTTGAACAGCAATTGCAGCAGCACTGGTATAAAACTGAAGTTCTGGTGGACTGAAAGAACAAATGAAACTTCATTAATAGAGTGAAAAATTAAACAAATGGACATGGTTGGACCTACAGTTTTAAGACCTTGTAGCTAAATATATTTCTGACCTTTCCAGGCAAATTGTCACACCATGAGAATCACAACAAAGGTGTCCCAGATAAAATTTTAGCAACACCCAGAGCTCAAAAACTGGAATGGTTTCCAAGAAGTGATGTTGTGGAAGCTTTTACATCAATGAAAGGGAGGCATCTGGACACTCTAATGCCAAATACAGCACAGTGACCTATACATCAATAACCCACTCCTTTGCACAAGACTAGAAAGCTCAGATTACCCTTAACTGTGCTCAAATTATCCATCAATTTTCTACAGAAATAAAAGCTATCACCTTGGAATGGGGGAGGTAGCTTGATGTTAATAATTTAAGATCAATCCGAGAAAAAAAAGGAAAGAATCCAGGAACAGCAGTAATCAAATGCAGTGGCAGATCAAGAAGGTCCAGACCCCCACGCCAAGAATTCTTGCAACAATAGGATTGCTTATTACTACTAAACTGAGTGATTTTCTTCATGCAATTGTGAGTGAAGGAGGGGGTGGGGAGGTAAACAACTCCTGAACACTTTCATTGATGGAAAGAATATGAAGTCATTTGACACTTTGGCTTACCTGTAGGGATGATCACTACTTAGAAGCTTCTTTGAAAACACATTCTGAAAACTATCAAGTAAATGAGAAAAACAATTATTTTAACTTATTAACTGGAAAAAATTACAAAATTTCAGAATTCTTAATATTCACCAAATAATATCTAAATTCACAATAATCATCATAATCTTTTTAAAAGGCTTCTTGAGCTGAAACCTTGTAAAAGTTAAATCACCTCCAGCTTGTGGCTATCACATATATGCTAAGTAATAAAACTCTTTTTTTTCTTCAAAAAAATTAACCCTTTAAGTCCCACTGGAGTGACCTAGACAGAATTTCTCCCTACACTATCAGTACAATATTAAGCAGACAAGTAGTGAGAATAAAGACAAATATCAATTAGGGGATTATTGGTTGATCCAATTCCAAATTCTCCTAACTAACATCATATGAATTGTATGGCAGACAGTAAGGAGAATTACTAATGATATCTTGGGAGTTAAGGGGTTAAACAGTTTAAAGTTAGATGCATAAACAAGAAGTGGGAAGGAAGGAGCTGAGCACTACATCACAGTAAAAAAAAATGTTTGAGATCAAAATTTGTGACTGTCAAAAGTGTGCAATATTCACACAACAAAAAAACACCCTAAAAAGGAATTACATCTCTTCACATAGTTTAAAAAAGTCTAGTTCATGCTAACACCAATCCATAACATTATTCAACTCTCCAACTCACCAATCCATGACATTATTTAGAAGAGCAGATATAAATCCAACCATGTTGAAGCTGAGCTCTGAAGCAGTACAAAGTGACAGACCAGCCATGATTGGAAGAAGAGACAGATTCACAAATACACTTGATTTGTCACCTATAAAAACAAACAATACAAAAAAATGAAAAAGAAAGTTTCTTTTTATATCCAGATTTCTGGAGTTTTTTGGGTAAGTGAGACATCCATTCACATCCTTGAAGAAGTTTGTTACTTAAGGGAACATGGTTATTAATAAGGGTAATTGGAGGGCTCAGAGCAAGAACGATCCCTTGATTTTTCGGCCATTTTTGAAAGTGTCCACATGCCAAAATTCAACTACTTCTGAACACTTTCAAAAATGGCCGAAAAATCAAGGGATCGTTCTTGCTCTGAGCCCTCCAATTGGTCTTCTCGAAATATGCCATTTTCCAGTAAAAATTTGCCACCAAAAGTCAAGTTTAAAGACCTCTAAAAGATCCCTTGCCAGCCTATATTACTGGTGTGAATCTGGAGGGTGCATGCATAATACTGTAAAATTCTAAAAATAAGCCCCGGGGCTTATATTTTTCAAAGGACCTTTTTGAGGGGCTTATTTTTGGAAGGGGCTTATATATTCAGAGGGGCTTATTATAGGAGGGAAATTTGCATTTCAAAATTGACTGGGCTTATAATTGGAGGGAAATTTGTGCCAAAATTGTTTGAATATGCAACTGGTAATATTAGGATTTTGGCTAGAAATTCATCACAAATTAATCACACTGAAAATGCCAAGTTCAAACACAATGGCAATAAACTTTATTAGAGCAGAAATACAGTAAAAATGGTAACATAGTTCAGGCTCAAAGTTCATGCTAACTATGAAAGCTCATATCATTCGAGGAGCAATCGAGGGAGTTTGGGTTCAGGGTGGTGGGATTGCACTTCCTTGCAAATACTTTGTCTATGGACCAAAGGAATTCAAAGTGTGAGTGAAGAGTGAACCTTGTAAAAGACAATAAACTTCAACACTTGTTGACCACATTGCTTCAGTGCACGGAATAATTCTTTTATGACTAAAAAAGACTTCCTGATAGTGGTGATTATGTTTAGTTTGCTTTGGTTTGTATTAATGAGGATAATGGGGGCTTGTATTTGGAGGCTTGTTATAGGAGGTATTTTTGTGTTTCAGATTTGGGAGGCTTCTATATGAATGGGCTTATACACGGTGGGGCTTATTTTCGGAATTTTATGATATCTCTTTATGAAATTATTGACTGTCATCTTCAATTTTAATGCAAGGGAAGGCTGGAAAGGAGAGAAATATCCCTCAAGAAGGAAGATGATAAGCAAGAGGAAGTAAGGGAAGTCTTTTGGATCACAAATTTTATTTTTCATACTTACCTAACATAAGCCAAGCTATAATTGCTGTGAAAATTGGAGCTGAAGATTTTATGGTTTCAGAGAAAGAAACAGCTACATACTTCAGAGTAATGAGAGAACACACTATGGTAGCAAACCTATAAAAGGGGAAAAAAAGGCAGACAGGCTTTATTACTTTTCATCTGATACTCACTTGATCTGGAGTTAGGATTCGATCACAAGCAAAGCATTTAACCCTTCACTCCCAAGATCTCATAAGTAATTCTCCTCACTGTTAATTTGTATAATTTGGTATTGGATCAATGAATAATTGAAACAAAAGTGTTAACCCAGTCTCCATTTAGCCCCTGAGTAAAAAAGTTAATTTTGGACTCTGCCTGTCTAATTTGCTTCAATATAATGAAGAAAAAACTGAGTTGTGAACATTTCTGATCAATTTTGTTTTTAAAAGAAAGTCTGAAAAAACTGAACAGGATAAACCATTTGCCCTAAATGACAAAACATTTCAAACAGAATGACAAATGCCACCCAGTATTCTGACCAGAATTTTGCATTTTCCAGATCACCTTTTGGAAACTCTGATAAAATGAATTTCATGCTAATGTGATTTCAGCCCATTTTGACTTATGATTTGTTATTTATCAATTATACCAGTAATGATTTAATTGGAACATAAAAGTAATGAATAATAATTTCACCTCATCCAACCTAAAATTGCCATGTTACGAAAAAAATGAAATTTAGGGCCATCTTGGTGATGGCCTGAAGTCCGATGGAACAAGCAGCAGGGTAGATACATCTTGACTGCTCCAAATAGCACAGAACACACCATTTGGGTCTCACCAAGTAGGCTGGCATCACCATCTAATGTTGACAAGATGTACTTGTTTGATATAATTGAACCGAAACTAAAAAGGTACCAAAGAGACATCATTACAGTTTGTCGCACAAATGTCTCCTTTAACTCAAATGTAAATGTTCTCTGTTGTCTTGGTGATGAAGGAGAGTGCGAAACACCATCATGAATTTTCTTTGTTTGTCCAATTATTGGAGCCATGCTGGAGCCAGCTTGGGTCAGATGAGAGACCATCTAACAGATTAAAGTTCTTTCCGATGAAAATGAACCAAAAGATCTAGATATCTGCATGATGCTCTCAAACCCTCCACATGCAGCTTTGGTCTTCCAGAGTGCTTCCATCCAGAGCCAAGATTTTTCAACAAAAAGTCATAGCTGTAACAAAAGGCAAATATTACTCAATGCATGGTTGGGAGTTTACAGCCAATAGGAACTTGAGCAAAAAACATTTACTTTGTACATTGATTTAAAAAATGCCATTCTTAGAGTGCCCTAGTAGAGGGTAGCAAGAGGAGGTCCTAATCCCATCTTAGATTGAAATTTTAGAAAAATTCAAGCATCACATGTTCATGTACTTTAAACAGTATTTCACCCATCAAGAATTTAAAGAGGAAAACTTCAAATCTCACCTTACCTTGCCTTTCTGTAAAATTTACAGGTCACATATTAATTTTGGGCGTAATCACACGTCCCGTTTAAACCCTTTGCCACCCTCTGGTGATGACCTCTAACAGACAACTAACAGCTAAGAAAATATTTCACCATCATTTTTTAAAAATTTACCCAATGTTCATGGAAAAATGTAGAGATGATGCTAGGCAAATGTTTTGATTACAAGAGAAAACGGTACATAGACCTCCCTACATTATTCATGAAAGGTGATATTTACGGAGACTACACATTTGAAGGGGGCAGGAACAATCACCACTTCCCTAATTGCCGAAAAAAAGATCAAACTCCAGGATTTTTCGCTGGGCGTTGATTGCAACAGAATGAACATTTTTCTTCAGCTCAAAATGTTTACAGAAATTGAAAAACTTGTGAAGTGGTTGTCCCAGCAATGAGAATCTCATTTTTCTACGTTTATGAATTATTAAGTTAACGTACAAAGAGCTGGCGATCAAAGGGAGTAAGAAATTGCTTGACAATGGAGCTTTTCAAATTTTTAAACGATTTTTACAAGTTGCAGTTATGAAATCCGCCGTTAGCACGAAACCCGATCTTATATATTTTGTGTTACTGTCTTTAGATGTTCGCTGGAACAATGAATAACTCGCCCGCACGCAGCTGCCAGTATCCTAATAAAGTCAACACAGCCGCGAGAATATTGCAGACGCTGTGTGAGGAACAGTAGATTGTCGTTATGTAGTCATAAAATGTTCCCTTACCGATATCTCTAAAGTGATCTTCGCTTTTTTTGTCAACAAAATATAACAATATAGCATTGAGTTTGATCACGAGTGCACCCGCGAAATCTTACCTAACCACTTTTTCTCCGATTAGTCAGCAGAATCTCTCCAAGCCAATACTACGTCAAATACTGGAAATGAACTGTAACTGTCCGCCGCACTTGCGCAGTAATCATCACCAGAACGATGAAAACACGTTGCAGTGGATTGCCCGGAGAGTGCGAATGGGCGTCTGGCGTCTGGCGAAAGTGCTCTTTAATTCTTCATTTCTCTGGAGATGAAAACACGCACGATAATTTGACGATTTGATCTGGTTACTTGAAAAAGGTGCGTCGTTTGAAGCCAAGAACAAATTGTACGCGTTTCAAGGCTGTTTCAAGGTAAATTCGAGATTTGAAAACTCAGCGCGGAGGCGAGGCTACAATAATTGACACATATTCTTGCAAAGAAGTTTTGGGAATTCAACATAAGGAACACACAGCAGTCTTGGTCCTCTGCGGAAGAGGAGAGGAATAGTTTCCGCTGAAATCAAGGATATCTCCTTTTGGATGTTGTTCTGAGGCTCAGGAATAGTGATCGAATTCTATTTGTGATGCGAGTGTGTTGATGTGGGATGTAAAGGCTGTAACCCTCTAACTTCATTAATATTTCATAAGCAAACAGCTTTGCTGCAAACACAGTACACATGGCTTCGAAATCAAAAGAGCAGCAAAGTCCAGTGAAGCGGAAATTTACAAGCCCCGTTGGAAATCAGAAATACGTAACGAAGGGAATTTCTCCGCGTTTTAAAGCAAATTTGAAAGATTTTCGCTCGTTTGGTCCCGTGAAGCAGAACAAACAGAAAGGAGATCTGGGACCTAATCATGGAAAAGCTTGGAGGAAGACTCATAAGAGCCAGGCTGTGAAATTTCATTTTGGAGGGAACAGTGCAGATCCACTGAACTTAAACAGTTTAATAGATCGAGATCCATCAGCTGTCACCCCACAAGCCTCCCCAATGTCAGTTCACAGTGCATCCCCAGTTGAAGTTTTAGAACCACGTGATAAGACAGACCCTCTAAATTTAAAACGTTGTCTGCCAGAACCTGAAAACAATGTGTCTCATGTGACACCAAAAAAGCGCAAGAAAAAGAAGCGAGGACATAATCATCAAGACAGGGAAAATGAAATTGGGTCAAAAGAGCAGTCAGGTGTCATCAGCCAGCTGAAGAAGCAGAAAAAAATTCTTGTAAAAACTGACTTTTCTTGTGATAAAATTGAGGATAAATTAGGCAAAAGCTGCACTGACCAGTGTAGTGTTCAGTCAACACAAACCAATGATCTGTCAAAAGAGGAAGACTTGAATCCATCCCCCAAAAAAGCTGGCTACATCACAAAGCAGACTGCAGAAGCAGTTGATAACAAAGGTGCAAATGTCATTGAAGTGGAGCAGTCTCCTTTAGTGACAAAACCCAAAATTGCTCCTGGAAAATCTAAAGAAATAGGAAAACCTCATGCATCACACAAAGGCAAAGACTCTAAGAAAGATAAACAAAGCTTATCAAAGAGACGTGAAAGAAAGGAAAAACTTTTTATTTATGGTAACTATAACAGGTATTATGGTTACAGAAACCCAAACTCCAGCCAAGATTTAAGACTAAAATGCTTTAAAAAAGAATGGTTTGAGGGGAAGGATGTTTTAGACTTGGGTTGTAATGTGGGTCATGTGACATTAACAATTGCACGGGACTTCAACCCACATGTTATCCTAGGAATGGACATAGATACTGCCCTGATCAAAGCAGCAAGGAACAATTTACGATATTATGTGCAGAATCAAGTGCCTGTTCCTGGGACATCAAGACAAGGAACAAGTTTTCCAGTGTCATTTTCTGTCACCAGTGGACCTCTGGCTGCACCTGTAGTTCAGGGCAGTGAAGAAAATCTGTCATTTCCACATAATGTCCTATTCAAACAGGTAATAATATACTTAAAGTAATCATAAGTCCCAATGCTTCTCTGAAAATATTGAAGGACTGTTGGAAAAAATAGAGTAGAGTAAAAGTTGAAGAATTCATCCTTTTTGTATGATTTTTAAAAAAATTTGGGGCTTGTCAAGAACACAACAACAAGAGCTCTCAGTTAAAAAGGCATAACCAGCATTACATGGTTAACTTTGAATAGTTTGTGCAGATATCAGTTCTTTCCATTTTTTAAGGGATTTTTGCACTTGTGAAGCGTTGTGATGATTAACAAAAGCTGAAAAGTTCAGATGTTGCTGTGTTAATCTGACATGACAGAACCCTTGGACTTATTTGTTTTCCTTTTTCAGAAACATGCGAGTCAAAAAGTTACTGAAATTTTCTTTTGAAATTTGCAGGAAAACTACGTTCCTTGCAGTAATGAGGTACTTTCCAAACAAAAGCCAATGTATGATATGATTTTGTGTTTGAGTTTGACAAAGTGGATCCATTTGAACTGGGGAGATGAGGGACTCAAACTCATGTTTAAAAGAATATTCCTCAATCTACGTCCTGGTGGAAGACTTGTCCTTGAGCCTCAGCCATTTTCCTCATACAAAAAGAAGAAAAATTTGACAGTAAGTGATTATTTCAAGGTTGTAGCTAAAGAAATTAAGCTTTTGGTTGAAATTTCCAGTGAGGCAGCCGAAAATTTGAATGATTGTGTGTGTGTAACCCTAGAGGTACATTTTGTGCTTAACCAAGCAATTGCTAGCCAAAAATCAAAGCAGCAATCACTTCTTTTCATCTGCCAAATCTCACCAGCAACCAGGGCTTAGCAAGAAACCTGTTATTTACCATCAGGTACTAGCTTTTTCCTGTATAGGCTCTGAATGCAATAGTGTAGGTCCCCAGTTTAAAACTTCATTTTCTTCTGTATCACTCAAGGTGAAAGCAATCTCAACTCAGTATTATTAGCAACTTCTACAACAGTATTGCTTTAAGAAACTAATTTCATTCTTTTTTTTCCTTATAGAGAAATTTGATTTAATTTTAACATCAATGAAGCCATTTTTGTAGAAAATAAGCCTCAAACTAACCATCCAGATCCACCCTCAAGTCTTTTCTTTAAGTTTTTGTTTTAAATATTAATTTAATATTTTTATATAGTCATGATTAGGAAATAAACCATTGCATCTTATTTATCATTACTATCCCCAACATTTTTTCAGGAAAAAATCCGTGCAAATTATGATGCCATTCTCTTTCGCCCTGAACACTTTATTGACTACCTTTTATCAGACATGGTGGGATTTGCTACTTTTGAAGTTCTTGAGATTCCACAGCACAAAGCTTCTGGTGAGTAGTATCTAAGTGCAGAGTTGTTCATTCAAGGTTTTTGTGAAATAGCATTTTGTGAATGCTTTGAAAAGAATTTTTCTGGGAACCTAGTAGCCTAGTGGTTAGCCAGGGGCAAATCCAGGAATTTTTTAAATTTTTCATTCAAAAAAGATAAATTTTTTAATTCTATTGCCTAAATAAGTTAAGAAATAAAGTCAAATGTTAGATACTTCATAATTAGTGGTAAAATGATATGCTTCCATCGCAAGAATTTTTTAGCAAACAAGTATTAAAATTTACCCCTAAGTCTGATGGGTGGAGGGGGGGGGGGAGGGTTTGGCTTCCTCTGGACCCTTCCCCCTGGATCTGCCACTGTTAGTAGGCATGTGAGATATCCACTTTATGCTCAATATGCTGGCATAAACAAACAAAACAAACTTTATTGGTATTTTTGATTTGTTCTTGAGCAAGACACCTTTATGTCTTGAGGCTTCCCATTGCCCAGAGGTGAAAACTGGTACCAGTACCAGCAAGGTGTTAGGAAAATCCTCAGAAAAAAACAGGGATAATTTTTGATGGATTGATAGTCCATTGGAAGGGGGCTCTGACACTGTTCTTTGGCTGAATGCAATAAAACATGTTGCATGTTTCTTATCTTTTCTTAGGGTTCCAGAGGCCTCTGTATCTTCTTACAAAAGCTGCAGATAAGCAAGGGGAACCTTCACAAGAAATGTATTAGGATTCAATAAATATGTCATCCATATTATACTAGAATAGTGTGTGGAAGTCACAAAATGTAGTTGTCTTGCATATTCCTTAGGTCGATGGAATTAGTGACATTCTTTTTACTAACCTCATATACAGCCACAAACTTGAAAAGTAGAGAATAAAACTTTCTTTTCATTAATGCAATAGATTGTTGATATATATCTAAGAGTGTGTTTGAAAATTGTGGATTTTTTTGTTTGTTTTTTCTTGCTTCTAAGTTAAAATTTTTGGAAATAAAATTAGTTTTAAAACCTAAACTTTCCACAATAACTGTGATGGTTTATTCTCTTCATCAGGTAACACCCTTTACATAAATGAAAAGCACTGCTGAGAAATATTTTAGCCAAAAAAACATGCATAAAGCATGCAAAAAATTTGAATGTAAGTGCATATAAATGTAACCAATGTGTCTCTAAATTGCACATATACACACATAAGCAGATATAAATCTGTCTCATTGGTGTGTTTTTGCTAACTTTGTTTTTCCATTGTTGACAGGTAATTTTTCTATAACATTAACTAGTTGCACTAAAACACTACATGGCTAAAAACTACTTATAGACTTGTTTGTCTCAATGTCTGCTTAAGCTGACTTTCCTAATATGCTGTTACTTATGTAGGCAACTTCATAAAGACCTAACCACTTTTCTTGTGATACTGATGGCTCACACTTGTAACACAGGTCTTCTCTCCTCTGCTTTAACCACCGTGCACCTCAGTTGTAGTTTTGTTCCAACTAAGTCATTTTGGTTTTTTTTCAAATTTAAGGGAATGGCCAAGCTATCACTCAGATTACACATATGCATGGGGGAAAGCTCAGCAAAAGGGTCACTCCCTCTTGTTCTTGTTGTTGGTGCTTCTTTTTTTTTTTTTTTTGGGGGGGGGGAGGTTTTAGAGTCCTGCATCTGAGAAAGTGTGACCTATGACCCCTCATACCTATATATACCTATTTTTTACAACAACTGATCATGTATTTAAGTGAAGTTGTTTCAGCCATTTACACCATTACATTAGTATGCAAATTCTCATACTGTTTTCTGTACATTTCTTGTGATTCTTACAAGGATGATTTTTCTAACAAGCAAGAGCTTCTTGAGTTCATAATCATTTCCTTTATTCTCACTGGAGATACTGTCAGGAGAAATCAGATGCTTATATTCCTAAGGGAGTAAAGGGTTTCAAACTGGGTTATGTTGTAACACTGTTGCTATTGCCAACTCCTATAGTGTTTGATATGTATGATTGGCCGCTGTGAAAACTTTTTTCGTTTAGATCCCCTCGAGACGCGTTCGATTGCGAAGTAAGAAAAAAGCCCGACCAGACAATATGTATATTAAGGCCTATTTACACGGTACGACTTTGTCGCATGCGACAAGCTTACGACAGGCCTACGACACGAATTGTATCGTGTAAATCAAACCTACCACTCGCTTACGACTGTCTTGCACGTCACGAAAAATGTCGTAGGATTTCAAAACATGTTTTAAAACGCTGCGACAATCGTAGCCGAAATTGATAGAAAATGACGTATTTTGTGACAAATTTCTACTGAGTAGGGGAGGAAGGTGAAATTTTCTTACGTCAA
The DNA here is from genome assembly GCF_036669915.1 of Pocillopora verrucosa. Taxonomy (NCBI): domain Eukaryota; kingdom Metazoa; phylum Cnidaria; class Anthozoa; order Scleractinia; family Pocilloporidae; genus Pocillopora; species Pocillopora verrucosa. The sequence goes on along the minus strand of NC_089320.1, from coordinate 11,028,636 downwards.
AATGGCGGAGGAAGTCGCCTCCTGAAAGTCGAAGACTGCTTCCAAAGCGAAAAATACATTCTCAGATGAGGAAACAGAGAATATGATATCACTGTGGAGCGAGGAAGAGGTTTTTTTCCTTCTCTTGCAAATTATTGAAACAATGACCGCGGCCGAAACGAGTGGAATTGCACGCGATTTTGGCATGTCGTAGGTGAAAATGTCGTGCGCGTGTAAATTGTCCTAAGTCATGTCGTAGGCCTGTCGTAAGCTTGTCGCATGCGACAAAGTCGTATCGTGTAAATAGGCCTTTACACATACCAGTTGTTAAGGCGCGGCAAGCTTGTGGGCTCAAAAATTCCGGAAGTTGGCACGGAACTCCATCTAAGTCGGAACAAACTATGTCTTCCGTATCGTTGAAGATGGAAGATAGCCTGAAAGAGTTGATTCAAATTTTGTTGAAAAATCGGGTAGAAGTAGAACTTGGACATGCAATTCTACAACTTTCTCGAGCTAACCGTAAAGTTGTGTCAGATTTTGGGGCGCAAGAGTTTGTCAATAAGTTTCCAATACTTTTCCAGACCAGGCGAACGAAATCGAAAGTAATGTTGAGGTTGGACGTTCCTCTCGAGTTTTGTCCTCAAGCGGGGAAAAAAGGTGGATGTACTGATATGAGGTGTTTTCGTCTTCATTTGTGCCCTTTCTTTGTCAAAGAAACCTGCAAATTTGGTGACAAGTGCAAAAGGTCTCACGATTATCTAGACGAACATGCGATGCGCATTCTGCAACACTTCCGCCTTAGCTTTCTTGACCTCAGTCTTCTTCAAGGTATACTGAAGATAATTGTTGACGAGAGTGAGATTCAGCGAGCGGCTGCCGGTCGCTCTTTACCAGACATCTGTATATTCTACAACAACAAGATTGGTTGCAAGAAAGAAGAAAATTGTCCCTGTCTTCACGTGTGTGAGCACTTCGTCGATGGCGATTGTAAATTCGGCGGAGAATGCAACAGAGACCACGACTTCTCTGATTCACATAACAGAAAAGTTCTTCAGCAGTATGATATGGGGCACATCAGTATCCATAAAGTGCGTCAACTACTTAAGGGCAGGGAAAGGAAGAGAACTGTTAACGCAAGTGCTGACGGTAAGGTCCGAATAGTTAATAATTAACAACTGTATATGTTAGCTCAGTTCTCCAACAAAGTTTTCTCATAAAAAAGGAAAGGAGTCAGTTTAGACATTTATTTAGGATATAAGCTTACGACTATTATATGCGATCAACTTACACCACAACTTTCACATGAATTCTGCCTTCTGAAACATGTATGAAACAACTTTCAAACAGACTTGTACAACAGGAAATATGAATAGTTGGATATTTTGAATAAACATTGTATTGAAATATTGATCTTATAGCCTTTAGCGAGATATGAATCACGGATGGACAAAAATCATGCTGACACTTAAACAATTAAACAAGTGCCTTAAAAAGTTTGTTTCATGGGCAATAAAGTGTGACAGAGTTTTCTACAGTCATTTATTGATGAATTTTAAAATTTGTTTAACTTTTCCCATAATACAGGTAGCATTTGCTCACATGCTGTCAACCCCAGTCAAGATGACAAAGGCAAAGATACTGAGATTTGTGGATTCCACTTGCGTGGCAAGTGTAACTATGGCAATAACTGCCTCCATCACCATACAGATTTACCCTATTTATGGCAATTTGCTGCACAGGGTGATGACCAGTGGGAAAGTTTTTCAAATGAAGAGAACACAATCCTCGAGAATTGTTACTGTGATGTCAAAAATCAACACTCTAGTCGTGTAACAATAAAAGGATCTCTTTATCTTGTTAACTTCCAGGATATGACTGCTGTTCCAGTTTCATTTCCAGGTACTACAGCAAAGATGTTAAAATTGAGAGGGGAAAGTGGGTTTATTTAATATGTGACATTCAAATATCCTGTAATAGACAATTATGACAGAAACAACTTTTTTTTTGGGAGAGCACCAAAGCTACCTTCTGGTCCATGTCAGGATGAAAAAAAGATGATGTATAGGAAAATGGGCCTTAGCTAGCTAGAGAAGGCTTGGTATGTAAAAAGAGGCAAAATGTTTTCAGTCCAACCTGCTTCATTTTCTCTAGAAAAACATTTGAAAAGCGTTAGGACCAACCACATGAAATACAAAGAGATGCCAGCCTTTTATTATTGAATTAATTACTTTGCTTGGTGCATGAAGTTGCTTTTAAATTGATCTGACCATTCTTTTATTGTTAAATGTTAACTTGTGTGAAATCCATTATAAAGGAAACAGGTTTCAGCTTTTAGAAAAGAGAGGATGACCTTCTCTTGTGGTTAAACACTCATTTCAAAACTTTACCATTCACAAATAGAACTGAAGAATAACAGGTATACCCTTGTCTTGACTAAAGTTGGGGCTAACAGTTTTTATTATTGTTTTCTGTAAGTGTGTAAGACCACTGAGACTGTAATAAAGGTTCGAAGACTATCCACCATGTCATCAGCAGTTGCTGCAGCAGGCCATGTGTTCAGCACCAGATGGGAGTGGTACTGGAAAGATGAGAACAACAAGTGGCAGTCATATGATACTCCTGGTGATGGACATGCTGTGAACACAACCAGTAGTCAGTGTTTTGAAAGAGAGTATCAAGCAGGTAAGGTAGAAAAGAAATGACTGTATGCTTTAATGGAAGTGGAAGAAAATGTACTTGTTTTGCAGAGAGACCTTTGAGATGTTATAGCTGTGATAGCAGTAGTCTTCCCAAAACACACTTATTTAAATTTGAATTGTTGTTTATACTGCTGTCCTCTCACATGTATATGATTTAGAAGGGACTTTCTGGTAAGCTTGGTGACTATATAATAAAGAAGGAATTCAAGGGGCTATGGCAGGTAGGGTGGAGTCTAGGTAGATGCAGTGGTCTGGTGGCTCGTCGGTTGGAGTCTAGATTGAAAGTCTTGGTTGAAGTCTTAGCTTAGCTATGGTCTCTCTCTGTTCTTGCACAGGACACTATACTCTCACATACCCCTTTCTACCTAGGAATGTAAATAATGGGTACCAGCAAACTGTTTGAGAAAAAGCTTGAAGTCTTGCAACTTGTTAACTTGCTTTGCCATGGAGCAAAGTATTCAAAATTTAATCTCTTTTAGCCATATATTAACCCTGTAACTATCAGAAGTGATTAAATTGTAACTTCTCCCTATAATATACATACTCTATCCAGCAAACAGGTAATGGGAATACTCAAACTTACCAGGTGGAAGTTTTTATCTCAATCTACAATGTAACACCAAATTCTTGTACCTAATTTCCAAGGAAATGTGTGGCAGCTAGTGGGGAGAATTAACAATCACATCTGTGGAGTTAAAGGGTTTAATTTCGCTTGCTTGCTTGTTTGTTTGTTTTTTTTTTTAGGGAAGGACACTCACCCTTTTAGTGCTTCTCATCACCAATACACTTTGGAATTTAAAAGATGGTGCCAGAAAAATAACAAGTATAAGACAGAAAGGCCTGTCAGAAGGAGACCAGCTGAGTTTGTGTCCAAACATAATATAGCAGATATTGTCTCTCAAAGGTGATTATATTACAATTTTGCAATGTTTGAAAGCACAAGGTGGGGTGGGGAGGTGTACTTTTCGAGAGCAAAACTTCAAAGATATGACAGAGGTTATCACTCAGAGGTGATTACTCTGCAATGTTGTGATGTTTGAAAGCACAGTGTGGGAGGCGGTACTTTTAAAATGCAAGACTTTAAGATATGACAAAGAGATTATCACTCAGAAGTGATTATTCTACAATGTTGTGATGTTTGAAAGCACATGGTGGGGGATGGGGATACTTTAAGATATAACAAAGGTAAGTAAACACCTTTAAACTGGAATTTGTTTAGAATTAGTCTGCAAAGAAACTATTTTAATTTGAAACCCTCTCTGTATTCATGCAAAGTGAAGGGTTTGATTTGCCTTTTCTTTACCACATTAAAGATAATTTTTTCACGGAGCGGTTAACATGTGAAATAGCCATACCATAATATGAATATACAGCTGTTTTGAGAAAGTTTGTCGAAAAAAGAAAGGTGTAAAAGTGCACGCAATGCCTGGGTAGTTTTCAGGTCGCAGTTCCTTGACCTCAGGATTTCAGAATCCTAGAAAACGTCACTGAAAAGGAATAACAGGTTGATGAATCTATCTATTTATTTGAATTGTTAAAATTTACTGATTCCTGAATGCCCAGACTACCTTTCGAGATCGTTGTGTGCACTTTTGTGCTTTAATCCAACAACCTTTCTTGAAACAACTGTATTAAATCAACATAATGTTTCTTTCCTTCACATAGGGTACCGTATTTATTCGCCTATAAGCCGAGCGATTTTTCCAACAAATTAAACTGAGAACAGGTAAATTCTCGCCAAGGTAGGGGGTTCGGCTTATAGCCGAGTATTTTCGCCGAAAAAAATTTACGGGTGCTTAACAAGATTCGAAATTTGACAACATGAAAAACTGGCCAATCAGAAGCGGTCATTCCCACGGTTTGTGTAAACATTGCAACACGATCTGACAGATATCAGCTGATCGAAGCTTTTCATTGTTTTAAAGAAACGAAAGACTTACTTTGATTCCTCTGCTCTGAAAACCAGTCCAGTACTACCAGTCATAACCTATTTTTCGGTTGCATGTTTCCCGAGAGGGAAGCTCCTTTTGTTTTCGGTTTATGTTAATTCATCTCAGTTAACGACACGCGTGGAGTACTTTGCAATTATTAGGTCTCGGCTTATAGCCGAATGTTTTGTGTTTATTTTTTATTTCAATGCAACAGCTGCTGACATGAAAAAGTTTAGGGTCTCGGCTTATAGCCGAGATCGGCTTATAGGCGAATAAATACGGTAATTTTAATAAGCCTGTTCCAGGGTAAAGTTGGTGATTTTTACTTTCTTTATTAGGCGTAAAGCAGTCAGTATGGCCCGACCATCCACTTCGGCAGAGGCGGACAGGGTGCCATCCCACTGGTCTTCTATTCCTGATGGCAAGGATTACTCGTGTGAACGTTTGTCAACCATCACTGAAGAATACAAGAAGACAGAGAAGAGATTCAATGATTCAATGGAAAAGAGCCACAAAATTGTCTCCATAGAGCGAGTGCAGAACCTGGAACTGTGGATTCAATATGCACAGTAAGTTACGAGTTGAAGGACATAGGATAGGCTTGATGGCTTCTTTTGTTTAACCCTTTGGCACCTAAAAGTGACTAACATTTAATTTCTCCTCACAATATCACCCCTGAATCAAACATGAAGGTGACGAGAATTAAGAAGGTGATCACCAACTAAAGAGGCTCTTGATTGTTCAACAAATTCTCCTCATCAGCACCATAGGAAGTGTGTAGAGAACAGTAAGGAGAACATGCATACTGATGCTACAGTGTAAAGGGTTAAGTGGTTCGTCTATTTCCATTGCCGCCATTTGATAGTTTTTTTGTTTTAATTCCGCTAAGTGAAGGAAATCGTTTAGCTCATTTTCAGTCTTGTGGCACTCTAAGATGATATGACAGAATGATTTTTTAACTGGTAGATTCCACGTTACAGTGCGTCCGTTCAGTAATAGATCACAGTTGACGTCAAAATGTGCTGAGAACAAAAACTATTGTTGCTGACGTTCTTACCACATTTTGACGTCTTCTGGGATCTATTACTGAACAGACCCACAGCAACATTGAATCTATTTGTTTTATGTAATGAAAAATCAAAATGCAGTTAATGATGACCAATCAAAATGCACGTAGAATTCGGCTTATCATATGGGTTAAGATTTTGCCGAAAGTTAAAGAGACAAAAGCTCAAAAAGGTGGTACCAAGTATCTTACACAGGATTGCTGAACGTGTTTTTACATCCTTTTTTTCCTTCATGATTTGTAGGAAGAAGGGCCGCATGGCTAAGAAAAGCGGCAAAGAGCCCGAAGAACGCCAACTCTTCCATGGAACAAAACCTGACACTGTCAAAGCAATCTGCCAACAGGGAATCGATTGGCGAATGTGTGGAAAACATGGTACATCTTATGGCGAGGGAAGTTATTTTGCTTCTAGTGCTAAGTATTCTCACCGTTATTCTAATCACGGTGTTACTCGTGGTAATAAGCAGATGTTCTTGGCTAAGGTTCTGGTGGGTTCTTTTACAACTGGAGACAAATCTTTTAAAAGGCCTCCTCCTAAAGATTCATCCAATCCACATGTGTTGTATGACTCCTGTTGTGACAACACAGCGAATCCGGCATTGTTTGTTGTGTTTGAAAATGGGCAGTCCTATCCTGAATTTTTGATCACTTACACATGATTTATTAACTTTTATTGTTTACCGTGATATAATGAACAATGTAACGAAACGTAACGAAATGGCACATCTTGTAGCCACCTAATGGATGGTAATGTGACCTGAGGTAGCAAAACGAACTGTAAAGTAACGTAACATATCAGTGATACTGCAAAGAAACATAAAGTACTTTGGTGTGAGAGTTGTATACCATCATAGTCAAAATGTGCTCTTCTCAGCATAAGTCGATAGATGAGTTCAAGTTCTTTATTTTCTTAATGTTTTTTGAAATAGTTTTCATTTACTTTAATGACAGTTTTAAATATTCAAAACAGATTGACGCCGTATCGTCAAAGAGGATGCATTCCTCTCTAAATAAGAAGAGATAACAATTTGATAGTTTTTTTATATATATTTACAAGTAGTCCATGAAATTTTGGAAAATTCCTTTGAAGGTGGGAAAAAAGTAAAGTTGAAGAAATAAGAAGAAATTACAAGTAATGAAATAACATAAATATAGTGGGTGAGTTTCTAAAGAAACTGTGGTGTTGCATCGGTGGGAGAGTATAACGGGGTAATTTGGTATTATCAACTGAGTTGGTAATGTAAATTGGTCATCGTAAAGAGTTGCAGAGCTGACGTTTCGAGCGTTAGCCCTTTGTCAGAGCGAAACTATTCACTATAAACAAAGGGCTAACGCTCGAAATGTCAGCTTTGATAGTAGCTTTTACTTTTAGTTTTTATTGTTCAGTTTTCTTTATAAGGACATAAATAGGAAAGTAAGTAAGAATTACTACTTTAAGGAAACTCATTTGAGAAGGCCCTGCTCTCAAGTTTTGTCTTTTATTAGGCTGAAATGTCATCATTCTCCTCGCCCCTCTCCCCCTTTGGAACACTCCCAGGGGTGTTGGGGCTGGGGGGCATCAGGTCGTTCAGACACCCCACTTACTGGAAGAGTGGTAACATTATTTCACCCCGACCTAGAATCTCCACTGACCTAGCATCTTAAACAATCCAATGTTAATTTTCAGATGGCGATGCGACATTTAATCCAAACCCTGGATGCTTTTGTCTCTCCCACCCCTTTTATAACATACAATTCAAATCAATTGAAACGCAAGCATATTTTATTGCAAAAGAATTGTTTCACACAAACGACATTTCCACTCTGGGAGTCTTATCACTAGCTGCAAGGAGATCGAGCACCCTACACCCCTGAAACATGTCTTCCTTGTTTGCTCAGGCCTCAGCTGATCGCTGTAAAATTGAAGTTAATAAAATCAACATTAAAGGGAAGCCTTGTGTTATCCTGAGCTGAAATATTTACAATATCTTTCTGCTTGATTGTTTTAAAGAATAAACTGTGTGTGTTGTCCCTTAAGAGTGACTTGCATCTAATTTCTCTTTACAATATCAACCTGAATCAAACCATCAAAGGTCACGAGAGTAAAGGAATTGATTGTCAACTAAAGAAGCTCTCGATTGTTATACAAATTCTCCTTGTCAACATCATAGAAAATGTAAGGCGAACAGTATAGAGAATATGCATACTGATATTAGGGTAAAATAGGTAAGGAAAGAATTCCTCCACCACCATAAGTGATTCTATTTCTACACGTTGTCAAAAGTCTTCTGCTTCTCATTTCTTATCTTGGAAGTAGATGCTCCTCTCCCTCTAGCCTTTCGCTCGATGTTTTGAGAAAAATCACTGAGCTCGACACGTAGGCATGTTTGCGTTATGTTAACAGTTTATTTTTGAGAAATTCGATCTGTTTCTCCCACAGTGTATCTTTTATATATTACTAGACCATTTTCAGCATTCTTTGCACTCAGCGACCACCTCAATTTCAGATTGCTGTAGGATCTCAAAAGAAATTTGATGAACAACGATCTCTCTACATACATAGTTCCATTTCTGCCACCATGAAAAAAAGTTACCGAATTAATTTTTATTACACCCATTTTGACATCAATGGTGGTCCCTGTAATCTTATTGGCACTAATTGGTGCGATTAATTCACGAATCGCACTATTTTTTGCTTTAAGTCGCATCTTTTTCCCAGCCAATAGGGAGGCTACACTAAAAACAAAACAACCAATCAGATTTCAAGGCTTGTTTAAAGTAACCCATCAAATTGCAGGAAAATAAAAGACAAAGAGTATCATGTAGCAAATTTTGCAACTTTTGTTTCCAAAACTTTTATTTTTTCCCCCCAGAAAATGGATCAATTTAATTTTAAACCGGTTAGTACTCCATCAATAAAATATTTGAACTGACCAAGTCCTGTATTTGGGCGATTTCAAAACGGCTGTAATGAAGTGGCAATTGAACCTCGTGTCGTGCAATTTTCGTCCGAAATCATACTTGTGATTTCAAATCGAACTCGCGATGCGCGCTTGTTCGATTTTCAAATCATGCGTATGATTTCAACCCAAATTGCACTCCACTCAGTTCAATTACCACTTTAAACCACCAGCGCGCGGATGAAACATTTTTATTATATAGATACTGGTGAAATACCAGGATTTTTCCTTTTTCCAAAAAATCATATCTTCATCGCGCGCAGTGAAGATACTATCTTTATCTTTCACGTGTGAGGATATTGGTGTCGCCATGGTTACTAACATGATTAGCCAATTACATGAGAGAAAAAAGTGAAAAAAGTCATTCATGACAACCTTTGAGCACAGTTAACAACTGAGTATTTGGTTGTTTACCATTTACCACAAATTCCCGGTTGGGATGTAACTCATGGCCCGTTAAGGGCCTGTTTACATGAAGGTGGGGGAACCCCAGGTAGGTGAGGTAACCCGCCTAGCCGTGGTCAAAAAATAAAGCGCGTTTACATACAATCTTACTACCCCAGGGTGCTGGGGTGAGGTTTCTTGAGGTTGTTGCCGCGCTTGTAATTAAGGAGTTTGAGCAGAGGCGTCCCAAGCTCACATCTGGAGAAAGACGGAAGATTAATTCTCGGACACGTGTATTTACGCGGTGTTAAGTTACGCGAGGAAACGTTGAATCATTACGCTATACGGAATAGTTTGGGAAACGAAATATGGTCGATGTACAACGCTAAATATTGCGAAATGTGAACATTTTACACTCCTTGTGTGTCCGTTGCGGTTTCTGGTGATTTCAGTCATGAGAAGGCTAGGAAAAGTACAAAGTTTTAGAACATACATCTCTCGCTTTTGAGCTTTTTGCCATGAACGCAACCCCGGCTAAGCGGGTTACCCCACCTTGAGACGTTTACTTGGCAAATTGTCACCCCGGCCGGCTGAACGGGTTACCCTACCTGGCAGACCAGGCAACCCACCTCGGCGGGTCACCCCACCTATCATGTAAACGTGTTCAAGATAAAATAGGAAATTATATGGACAAGCGGGTTACCCCACCTAGGCGGGTTACTTCACCTACCACCTCCGTGTAAGTACTAAAACATGGAACGACCTAAAACCACCTACAACCACCTAAAACCACCTACAACCACCTAAAACCACCTACAACCACCTAAAACCACCTACAACCACCTACAACCACCTAAAACCACCTACAACCACCTACAACCATCTACAACCACTTCAAAAATTTCAACGACGAACTACAACCACCTCAAAAACATCTACCGTCACTCGCAAACTATCTAAAACCATCTAAAACAAGGCATAAATTTCTTAAATAACACGAAACGACAACATGTCAAGTACATGAAATACGAGAATCGAACGAAACCTCCACCTCCCCCTGAAATCTCTTCTAGCTTTTGAGGTGGTTGTAGATGGTTGTAGGTGGTTGTAGGGGGTTGTAGGGGGTTGTAGGAGGTTGTAGATGGTTTTAGGTCGTTCCATGTATTAGTACTTACCCTGAATTCTTACTCTCCCTGGTCTCATGTATAATCAACCATCTCACGAAATGAAATGCGAGAGCATGCCAATTATTTTTTTTATTACCTCAGTAGTAAAAGATCTAAAGAACTTTGCAAGTAGACGTTTTGGTTCACGTTTCATTTGATTACGTAATGGTCCAAGATAGTGTTTTTCTCCACTTGTAATCTCAGCACTGGAAATGTTACGGTAATTGGAGCAAAACGTGAGTTACTATTGCGTAAGTGGCACCACTCGTACAACTGCATGCTGTATGAATGCCAGCACGATGGCGTTCGTGCCAAAGGAAGATCCCGAAGGTATGCACACTTCGCTTAAAATATTTCCAAGGATCATTCTTACTTATACTTTTACTAGACGTGAGCCAAAACGTCTGCTGGTACCCAGGGTAGAAAAAGCCAAGTCAAGTCAGTCTTGACTACAAGTTTTTTATTTTACTTTAATATTTTTTGTAACTTGATAGTTCATTTTGTAAAGTCCTTTTAGTCTTTTGCTACTGAGGGAATATAAAATAATTAGCATGCTATCGCATTTCATTTCGTGAGATGGTTGATTATACATGGGACCAGGGAGAGTAAGATTTCGGGGGTGGTGGAGGTTTCGTTCGATTCTCGTATTTCATGTACGTGGCATATTGTCGTCTTGCCTTATTTTAGACATTTATGCCTTGTTTTAGATGGTTTTAGATAGTTTGCGAGTGGCTGTAGATGTTTTTGAGGTGGTTGTAGGTGGTTTTAGGTGGTTTTAGGTCGTTCCTTGTTTTAGTACTTACGAACAGATTCGGCGGGAAAATTTGTGATAAGGAATGAGAAATTGCGACCATCTCTGTTACTTGGCGAGACGGACACATCTAAAAAAGCGTCGTAAAGGTAAGAGGCTTGTAATAAACTGCTTTCCTAACACCTAGGGTGGGTAGCACTGATTTGAATTTGGGTGACATACACTCCCACAACAGAAAACCACAATGTTTACATTCTCTATGATATCTGTAAGTAATCTACTGTAACCCTTTCGAATAAGTTTACCTTGGAGTTCGTCGATACTATTGCTATATAGACGATAAATTTTAAGTCAGATAGTTATTCAGTTCTCATCGAAGCTCGAAATCGCATGAGAACGACTAGCTTAGAGCGTGCATAAGTTTGTTCATCTACAGTGAACTAAATCACAGTGGAGTAATATTTTCCTTAGGAAAACAAAAAAAGATTAAACCTGAACCGAAAGTGGAGACACTTGCCCGAAGAATAGAAAGTTATGTGGGGTGAGTTCACACAAGGGAGTTTTGGCAGTGCCTAGGTAGTAAAATTTCAGTTTAAGAAGGCTGATCTCTCCTTAATAGGTAGTTCCTAATATTGGCATAAAGAAAAAATTTTAAGGTTTTTGAATGATTTCTAGTGTAGTTTGAAATGAAGAAGAAATTGTAAAAAATATACCTAAAGTAATCACAAGTCCCAACATGTCTCTGAAAATATTAAAGGATTGTTTGAAAAAATGGATTAGAGTAAAAATTGAAGAGTTCATCCTTTTTGTAGGATTTTTGAAAAAACTGGGGACTTGTCGAAAACACAACAGCAGGAGCTCTCAGCTAAAAAGGCATAATCAGCATTTCATGATTAATTTTGAATATTATGCAGATACCTTTCCATTTTTTAAGGGATTTTTTGCACTTGTGAATCATTGTGATGATTATCAAAAGTTGAAGAGTACAACTATTGCTGTGTTAATCTGAAATGACAGAACTCTTTGATTTATTTGTTTTCCTTTTTCAGAAACATGCAAGTAAAAAAGTTACTGAAATTTTCTTTTGAAATTTGTAGGAAAACTACGTTCCTTGCATTAGTGAGGTACTTTCCAAACAAAAGCCTATGTATGATATGATTTTGTGTTTGACAAAGTGGATCCATTTGAACTGGGGAGATTAGGGACTCAAACTCATGTTTAAGAGAATATTCCTCAATTTATGTCCTGGTGGAAGACTTATCCTTGAGCGTCAGCCATTGTCCTTACACAAAAAGAAGAAAAATTTGACAGTAAGTGATTATTTCAAGGTTGTAGCTAAGAAATTAAGCTGTCAGTCGAAATTTCCAGTGAGGCAGCTCACAAATTGAATGATTTTATGTGCATAACGTCAGAGGTGCATCTTGTGCTCCACCAAGCAATCACTAGCCAAAAATCTAAGCAGCAATCACTACTTTTCATCTGCTGAATCTCACCGGCAACCAGCGCTTAGAAAGAACCCTGTTATTTACCATCAGGTGCTAGCTTTTTCCTTTATTGACTATGAATGCAATAGTGTAGGTCCCTCGTTTTAAAACTTCATTTTCTTCTGTATCACCCAAGGCAAAAACAATCTCAATTCAGTATTATTAGCAACTTCTACAACGGTATTGCTTTAAGAAACTAATTTCATTCTTTTATTTTTTTCTCTATGGAGAAACCTGATTTAATTTTAACATCAATGAAGACATTTTTGTAGAAAATAAGCCTCAAATTAACCATCCATATCCACCATTAAGTCTTTTCTATAAATTTTTTTAAATAATAATTCAATATTTTTTATATAATCATAATTAGGAATTAAACCATTGCATCTAATATTTTTATCACCATCAACAACATTCTTTCCAGGAAAAAATCGCTGCAAATTATGATGCCATTCTCTTTCAACCTGAACACTTTATTGACTACCTTCTATCAGACATGGTGGGATTTGCTACTTTTGAAGTTCTTGAGATTCAACAACACAAAGCCTCTGGTGAGAGTATTTAAGTGCACAGTTGATCATCCAAGTTTTTTAAGAAATATTATAGCATTTTATGAATACTTTGAAAATAATTTTTTGGAAACATAGTAGCCTAGTGGTTGGCTAGGGGCAAATCCAGGAATTTTTAAACTTTTCATTCAGAAAACATAAATTTTTAATGCTATAGCCTAAATAAGTTAAGAAATAAAGGTAAGTGTTAGATACTTCATAATAAGTAGCAACATGCTATGCTTCCATTGCAAGAATTTTGTTAGCGAATAAGTATTAAAATTTACCTCCAGGTCTGATGGGTGGGGGGAGGGTTAGGCCCCCTCTAGACCCTTCCCTCTGGATCTGCCACTGTTAGTAGGCATGTGCAAGGTGTAGGAGATATACTCTTAATGCTCAATATTTTAGCATAAACAAGCAAAACAAACTTTACTGGTAGTTTTGATTTGTTCTTGAGCAAGACACCTTTATGTCTTAGTGCTTTTCCTTGCCCAGAAGTGAAAACTGGTACCAGTACCAGCAAGGTGTTAGGAAAATTCTTAGAAAAAAAGGTCTGGGTAATGTGTGATAGATTAATAGTCCAATGGAAGAGGGCTATACTGTTCTTGAGCTAAATGCAATAAAACATGTTGCATGTTTCTTTTCTATTCTTAGGGCTCCAGAGGCCTCTGTATCTTCTCACAAAAGCTGCTGATAAGCAAGGGGAACCTTTGGAAGAAATTTAGTAGGATTCAATAAATATGTCATCCATATCATACTAGCATAGCGTATGGAAATCACAAAATATAGTTGTCTTGCATATTCCTTGAGTCAATGGAATTAGTGACATTCTTTTGACTTATCTCATTTACAGCCACAAACTTGAAAAATAGAGAATAAAACTCTCTTTTCATTGATGCAATAGATTGTTGCTATACAACTAAGAGTGTTTTTGAAAATTTTGGATTTCTGTCTTAAGGATTGTCCCTAAGTTAAAATTTTTGGAAGTAAAATGAGTTTTTCAAACCTGAAAATTTCCAGAGTAAATGTGATTTGAGGAGGCTTTAGAGTCCTGCTTATAAGAAAGTTTGACCTATGACCCCTTACATACCTATTTGTTACAACAACTGATCATCTATGTAGGTGAAGTTGTTTCAGCCATTTACATGCTAACATTAGTGTAAAAATTCTCCGTACTGTTCTCTATGCATTTCCTAGTATTCTTACAAGGATAATTTTTCTAACAATCAAGAGCTTCTTGATTTCAAAATAATTTCCTTTATTCTCAGGGATGATACTATCAGAAGAAATCAGATGCTTATATTCCTAAGGGAGTGAAGGGTTTCACATTGGGTGATTTTGTAATACTGTAGCTATTGCCGACTCCTTTTGTGTTTAAACTGTATGATTGGCTGCTGTGAAAACTTTTTTCGTTTAAATCCCATCGAGACCCATGAGAAAAAAACCGGATACAATATGTCAATTACACATCGTTGTAAACGAGATGTTGGGATGCAGCAAGCTTGTGGGCTCAAAAATCCCGGAAGTTGGTACGAGAATCTTTTCTAGTCCAAACACGCCATGTCCTCCGTATCCTCGAGGGTGGGAGATAGCCTGGAAGAGTTGATTCAAATTTTATTGAATAATCGGGGGGAAGTAGAACTCGGACATGCAATCCTACAACTTTCCCGAGTTAACCGTAAAGTTGTGTCAGATTTTGGGGCGCAAGAGTTTGTCAATAAGTTTCCACTACTTTTCCAGACCAAGCGAACGAAATCGAAAGTAATGTTGAGGTTAGACGTTCCTCTCGAATTCTGTCCTCGAGCGGGTGAAAAAGGTGGATGTACTGATGTGGGGTGTTTTCGTCTTCATTTGTGCCCTTTCTTTGTCAAAGAAACCTGCAAATTTGGTGTCAAGTGCAAAAGGTCTCACGAGTATCAAGACGAACATACGATGCGCATTCTGCAACGCTTCCGCCTTGGCTTTCTTGACCTTAATCTTCTTCAAGACATACTGAAAATGATTGTTGACGAGAGTGAGATCCAGCGAACGGCTGCCGGTCGCTCTTTACCAGACATCTGTAAATTCTACAACAACAAGAGCGGTTGCAAGAAAGAAGAAAATTGTCCCTGTCTTCACGTGTGTGAGCACTTCGTCGATGGCGATTGTAAATTCGGCGGAGGATGCAAAAGAAACCACGACTTCTCTGATTCCCATAATAGAAGAGTTCTACAGCAGTATGATATGGAGTGCATCAGTATCCATAAAGTGCTTCAACGACTGAAGGGCAGGGAAAGAAAGCGAACTGTTAGCGCAAGTTCTGACGGTAAGGTCCGCATAGCTAATAATTAACAACTGTGTAGAGTAACTTCTACAACAAAGTTTTCTCATTAAAAAGGAAGGAGTCAGTGTAGACATTTATTTAGGATGTAAGCCTACTGCTGTCATATGCGAACAACTTACACCACATTTCACATGAATTCTGCCTTCTGAAACGTGTGAAACAATTTTCAGACAGACTTGTACAACAGGAAATATGGATAGTTGGGGTATTATGAACAAACATTGTATTGAAATATTGATCTTTTAGCTTTTAGTGAGATATGAGTCACAGATGGACAAAAATCATGCTAACACTTAAACAACTAAACAAGTGCCTTAAAAAGTTGTATTTGTTGGCAATAAAGTGTAACAGAGTTTTCTACAGTCATTCAAGTTTACTGATGAATTTTTAATTTCATTAAACTCTTCCCATAACACAGGTAGCACTTGCTCACATGTATGCTTTATGCAGTATCCAAAATTTTTTAACTTTCCAAGCACTCAATGAAAATAAAGTGATATATTTGTTAGCTGTTTACTCAGCTTGTGTGGATAAGAGATGGTTGATTTATTGCTTAATTTTTAGAAGAGAGTGTGCAATTATCACGATACCAACCAGTGATGAGAATGGATAGTGCTAACCCAACCATACCACATATTCCTGTGCAGCAAGGAGTAGGCAGTCGCTCCATACCAGAGATCTGTAAATTCTACAACAGTAAAACAAAATGCACAAAAGGTGATGAGTGTCCTTGCCTTCACGTATGTGAGCATTTCATCAGTGCTGACTGCAAATTTGGTGAGGCTTGTAGGCATGAACACAGCTTCTCCTCTTTCCATAATAGAAGAGTCTTGAAACAACATGACATTGCCAATGTCAGTGACCTCAAAATCCTTGAATACTTACAAGCAAGAGTGAAGAAACGAACAGGAAGTGCAAGTTCCAGTGTTGAGAAGCCTTTGACTGTCAACTTAAGCGCTGTAAACCCCAGTCAAGATGACAAAGGCAAAGATACTGAGATTTGTGGATTCCACATGCGTGGCAAGTGTAACTATGGCGACAAGTGTATCCATCACCACACAGATTTACCCTATTTATGGCAATTTGCTGCACAGGGTGATGACCAGTGGGAAAGTTTTTCTAATGAAGTGAACGCAATCCTTGAGAATTGTTACTGTGATGTCAAAAATGAAAGCTCTAGTCATGTAACAATAAAGGGATCTCTTTATCTTGTTAACTTCCAGGATATGACTGCTGTTCCAAGATCATTTTCAGGTGCTACGCCTAAGATGTGGACATTGATGGCGAAAGGTAGGTTTATTTTTGTGACATTCAAATATGCAGTAATAGATAATTATGACCAAAACAAACATTTTTTAATTAGAGTACCAAAGCTACCTTCTGGTCCATGTTGGGATGAAAAAAAGATGATGAATTGGAAAATGGGTCCTAGCTAGCTAGAGAAGACCTAGTATTTATAAAGGCAGGTGTTTCCTGTCCCACCAGCTTCATTTTTTCTAAAAATTAAAACATTTGAAGATTGTTAGGACCAACCATATGAAATGTAAAGAGATGCCAATCTCCTATTATTGGTGCACGAATTTACTCATAAATTGCATGATCTGACCATTCTTTTATTATTACTACTATTAAACAGTATAGTAGTAGTGTAGTAGTAGTTAGTAGCTTTAGCTAGTACTAGTAGCTAGTAGCTAGTAGTTAGTGTTAAGTTAGTTAGTTAAGCTAGAGTGCTAGTAGCTAGTAGCTAGTAGTTGGTAGCTGGTAGCTGGTAGCTGGTAGTGGTTGGTGGTAGCTGGTAGCTGGTAGCTGGTACTGGTAGTTGGTAGTTGGTAGTTATAGTTGCTAGTAGCTAGTCTGTAGTAGTCCAGTTTGTAGTTAAATAGTTAGTAGTTAGTAGTTAGTAGTAGTAGTTAGTAGAAGTAGTTAGTAGTTAGTAGTTAGCAGTTAGCAGTAGTTAGTAGTAGTAGTTAGTAGTTATTTGAAATCCATAATGAAGGACACAGCTTTTAGCTTTAAGAAAAGAGGGGAATAGGCATGACCTTCTTCTGTGGTGAAACAATCATTTCAAGACTTCACCCTTCACCATTCACAAATGGAACAGAAGAATAATAGGTAAACCCCCCATTTTGACTACAGTTGAGGCTTACAATTTTTATTCTTGTTCTCTGTAAGTGCTTAAGATCACTGGGACTGTGGTAAAGGTTCGAAGACTTTCCACTGTGTCATCAGTGGCTGCTGCAGCAGGCCATGTGTTCAGCACCAGATGGGAGTGGTACTGGAAAGATGAGAACAACAAGTGGCAGTCATATGATACTCCTGGTGATGGACATGCTGTGAACACAACCAGCAGTCAGTGTCTTGAAAGAGAGTATCTGGCAGGTAAGGTAGAAGTGAATGACTATATGCTTTATGGAAGTGGAAGAAAATGTACTCTTTTCACAGCTATCGATGCCATAGCTATGATGGCAGTAGTCTTCCTTTTCAACTCAGTAAAACACATTGATTTAGATTTGAATTGTGGTTCACCCTTCTGTCCTCATACATGTATATGGTTAAGAAGGGACTTTCTGGTAAGCTTGGTTACTATGTAATAAGGAAGGAATCCAAGAGGATATGGGCAGGTAGGGTGGAGTCAAGGTAGCTTAGCTACAGTCTCTCCCTGTTCTTGAACAAGACACTTTTCTCTCACAATACCCCTTTCTACCTAGGAATGTAAATAATGGGTACCAGCAAACTGTTTGAGAAAAATGAAAACTTCGTGGGGGATTACCCAAGGATAGTGTAGGATCCTCCATGAAGGGGAAACTAGTTATAGTTGCTATGTCCTCATGTTACTGAGACTGGAATAACCTTTGGCAGGATGAGGCTTAGAAGTCTTGCAACTTGTTAGCTTACTTTGCCATGGAGCAAAGTATTCAAAATTTAATCTCTTTTAGCCATATATTAACCTTGTAACTATCAGAAATGATTAAATTGTAACTTCTCCTTATAATATATGTACTTTATCCAGCAAACAGGTAATGAGAATACTCAAACTTACCAGGTTGAAGTCTTGATCTACAATGTAAAACCAAATTCTTGTAACTAGTTTCTGAGGAAACGTGTAGCAGCTAGAGGGGAGAATTAACAATCAGATCTTAGGAGAAAAAGGGTTCAATTTTGCTTGTTTGTTGTTGGCTTTTTTAGGGAAGGACACTCACCCTTTTAGTGCATCTCATCACCAATATACATTGGACTTTAAAAAATGGTGCCAGAAAAATGATAAGTATACAACAGAAAGGCCTGTAAGAAGGAGACCTGCTGAGTTTGTGTCCAAACAGAATATGGCTGAGATTGCTGCTCAAAGGTGATTATATTACAATGTTGTGATGTTTGAAAGCACGGGGTGGTGGGGGGGGAGGGGGGAGGGGGGAGGGGGTGTACTTTAAAAAGCAAAACTTTAAAGGTATGACAAAGAGATTATCCCTCAGAGATGATTATTCTACGGTGTTGTGATGTTTGAAAGCACAGTGTGTGTGTGTGTGTGTGTGTGTGTGTGTGTGGGGGGCATTCTTTTAAAGAGCAAAACTTTGAAGATATGATAGAGATTATCGCTCAGAGGTGATTACTCTACAATGTTATGATGTTTGAAAGCACAGTGTTGGGGAAAGGCATTCTTTTAAAGAGCAAAACTTAAGATATGACAAAGAGATTATCGTTCAGAGGTGATTACAATGTTGTGATGTTTAAAAGCACGAGGTGGGGGTACTTTTAAAGAGCAAAACTTTGGAGATATGACATAGAGATAATTGCTCAGAGGTGATTACTCCACAATGTTGTGATGTTTGAAAGCACAGTGTGGGAAGGGGGTGTACTTTTGAAGAGCAAACTTCAAAGATATGACAAAGAGATTATTGCTCAGAGGTGATTACTCTACGATGTTGTGATGTTTGAAAGCACAATGTGGGGGTGGGGGCGCGTACTTTCAAAGAGCAAAATTTTTAAGATATGACAAAAAGATGATCGCTTAGAGATGATTAATCTACATGATGTTTGAAAACACAGGGTTGGGGGAATGGGGGGTACTTTAAAGATATAATAAAGGTTAGTAAACATCTTTGAACTGGGGTTGGTTTAGAATTAGCCTGCGAATAAATTATTTCAGTTTGGAACCCTCTCTGTACTTCAGGTGAAGTGAAGGGTTTGATTTGCCTTTTTCGTTACCGGTTTAATTAAAGAAAAAAATGTTTCACCAGGCAGTTTACATGTGAAGCAGCCCAACCATGACATGAATATAGAGCTGTTTCGAGAAAGTTTGTCGGAAAAAAAGGTGTAAAAGTGCACGCGAGGCGTGGGTAGTTTTTAGATCACCGTTTCTTGACCGCAGGATCTCAGGGAAATCCGAGAAAACGTCACTGAAAGGACGAGGCATAGCGGGTTTGATGTATCTATCTATTTATTAGAATTATTAAAATTTATTGACTACCGGATACCCAGATTACCTTTCGAGATCGTCCCGTGCGCTTTTGTCATTTATTCCGACAACCTTTCTTGAAACAGCTCTATTAAATTAACACAATTTTTCCCTCCTTCACATAGTGTATGTCCAATAAGTCTGTTCCAGGGTAAAGTTGGTGTTTTTTGCTTTTTTATCAGGCGTAAAGCTGCTGGTACGGCCCGACCATCAAGTTCATTTTCCACAGAAGCGGACGGGGTGCCATCTCACTGGTCTTCTGTTCCTGTAGGCGAGGAGTACTCGTGTGAACGTTTGTCAACAATCACCGAAGAATACAAGAAGACGGAGAAGAGATTCAAAGATTCAATGGATGAGAGCCACAAAATTGTCTCCATAGAGCGAGTGCAGAACCCGGATCTGTGGATTCTATTCAAACAGTAAGTTACGAGTTGAAGTTGGGATAGACTTCATGGCTTCTGTCGTGTTACCCTTTGGCTCCTAAAATTGACTGACATTTAATTTCTCCCTAAAATATCGCCCTTAAATCAAACATGAAGGGGACGAGAATTAAGAAGATGATCACCTACTAAAGAAGCTCTTGATTGTTCAACAAATTCTCCTCATCAGCACCATAAGAAGTGCGTAGAGAACAGTAAGGAGAACATGCATACTGTTGCTACGGTGTAAAGGGTTAAGTGGTTCGCCTATTTCCGTTGCCGCCATTTGATAGTTTTTCGTTGAAGGAAACCGTTTAGCTCGTTTTCAGTCTTGCGGCGATCTTAGGTGATATGACAGAACGATCTTTAAACAAGTAGACTCCATGTTACGTTACGTACGTCCGTTCAGTAATATATCACAGATGACGTCAAAATGTGCTAAGGAGAAAATTTTTGACGTCTTCTGTGACCTATTACTGAACACACCCACAGAGACATTGAATCTATTCGTTTTATATGATGAAAAAGCAAAATGCAATTAATGATGACCAATCGAAATCTTAATCATATGGGTTAAGATTTTGTGGAAAGTTAGAGAGACAAAAGCTCAGAAAGGTGGTAACAAGTATCTTATACAAGATTGCTGAACGTGTTTTTACATCCTCTTTTTTCCTTCGTAATTTGTAGGAAGAAGGTCCGCATGACTAAGAAAAGCGGCAAAGAACCCGAAGAACGCCAACTCTTCCATGGAACAAACCCCAACACTGTCAAAGCAATCTGCCAACAGGGATTCGACTGGCGAATGTGCGGGAAAAATGGTACAGCTTATGGCAAGGGAAGTTATTTTGCTTCTAATGCTAATTATTCTCACTGTTATTCCAATCACGGTGTTACTCGTGGTACTAAGCAGATGTTCTTGGCTAAGGTTCTGGTGGGTTCTTTTACAGCTGGAGACAAATCTCTTACAAGGCCTCCCCCTAAAGATTCATCCAATCCCCATGTGTTGTATGACTCCTGTTGTGACAACACAGCGAATCCTGCATTGTTTGTTGTGTTTGAAAATGGGCAGTCCTACCCTGAGTTTTTGATCACGTACACTTGATTTTTTAACTTTGTATGATGAAACAGAAACGTAACGAAACGTAACGAAATGGCACGTCTTGTAGCTGCCTAATGGATGGTAACGTGACCTAACGTAACAGAACGAACTGTAACGTAACGTAACGTAACATATCGACGATACAGCGAAGAAACATAAAATACTTTGGTGTGAAAGTTATACACCAACATAGTGAAAATGTGCTGTTCTCAGCATACGTTGATAAATTAGTTCAAGTTCTTTATTTTCATAATGTTTTTTGAAATGGTTTTTGTTTATTTTAATGATAGTTTTAAACACTCAACAGATCGGTACCGTATCGTCTAAGAGGATACATTCCTCTCTAAATAAGAAGAGATAACAATTTGATAGTTTTAATTTTTGATATGTTTACGAGTAGTCCATGAAATTTTGGAAAATTCCTTTGAAGGTGGAAAAAAAGTAAAGTAGAAGAAATAAGAAATTACAATCCAAGTAATGAAATAACATTAATAAATGGGCTGAGTTTCTAAAGAAACCGTGGTGCTGCGTTGGTGGGAGGGTATAACAAGGTAATTTGGAATTATCAACTGAGTTGATGACGTAAATTGGCCATCGTAAAGAGTTGCAAAGCTGATTTTTCGAGCGTTAGCCCTTCGTCAGAGCGAATGGTTTCGCTCTGACGAGGGGCTAACCTCGAAACGTGAGCTTTGAAATTCTTTACGGAGGCCAATTTACGGTTTCAACTCAGTTGATAGTACCAAATTTCCCAATGAAATAATAATTTGGTAGTTTTAATTTCTAAAACGTTTACAAGTAGTCGGCACAACTTCTTGAAAACTTCTTTAAAACGAAAAATCGACAATAGAAAAAATAACAACAAAAAACAACAAAAGAAAACAAAAAAACCACGAAGGAAGGAAAGAAACAAACGAAGATTTGAAGATTTCTTCCAGCAATGGTGACAAAATCGGGAAAAGTATATCAGTTTCATTTGCAAGTACCTGCCGTTTTCATTTGTTTTTCAAAATCGCTGGTAGGAAAGCACAAAGCTTGAAAATGAAGTTAGAGTCGAAGCTAATCCTCAAAATCTGCCTTAAACAAAACCTGCAAAAATGCCATGCAGTAGTCTACAAGGTGTAAGGTACGATTTACCAACAAGTACCACCGAGCCACTTTGCTATTACCAACTACCCATTCCAGCTTTGTAGTAAGGGCTTATACACGCACAAAAAAAAAACTTAAAGGAAAAAGGAACCAAGAATGAGATTAAAAAAAAACAAATGAGAAATAAGAATAAAAGAAAAGGAAAATCATTTGACAAAATCAAACATTTTGTGGGATCCCATCTTTAGGCTAAATTGTAAAAATAGATGGACAGTATTTTTTAAACAGCAAGGGGAGAGGGAATAGGAATAACAGATAATAGACTGGAATTTAGGTAAAGTAAATTCCGTTTCATTTCTAACCATTTTGCAAATTTGGTAATGTAGAATAGGGCGCACGTGAATTTTTCATTTGCTTTTATTTTTAGTTTTTTTATTGTTAAGTTTTCATTATATGAACATAAATAGGAAAATAGGTAAGACACGCTTCTTTTAAGGAAACCCGTTTAAAAAGGCTCAGCTCTAAATTTTTGTCTTTATTAGTCTGAAATGTCAGCATTCCTCTCGCCCCTCTCCCCCTTTGGGACACTCCTAGGGGTGGTGGCCTGGGGGATATCTGGTCACTCGGAAACTCCCCTTACTGGAAGTGATATTATGCTGTTTTTTACCTTGGTTATTGGTGAAACGGATTTACTTTTGTAGCTGTAGCTATAAAGACATTTCGTTAGCGTTGTACCGTTTGTACCAAATCTTAGTGCAGGAATCTGCTTTGTAAATTCTCATTTTTCAGCACTTTGCTCAGGTCTAGCTGTCTTTGGCCTGTGTACGAAGACCAGTTTCCGGTTGTCGCTTGTCTATTCTATAGGCACACAATGGGGACAACTGGAAATACGTAAGCGTTCACAGGCTACGCTCTCGTCAGACTACAATTGTATTTCTTACAGCATAGAAGATACAAAACGTTTAATCTTAGGTGTTAAGGTCAAGGCACTCGAGGGGGACATGTAGTAAGGAAGAGTTGTTAGTGCAGACTGTCACTCCACCTGTTTACTGCTTGGAACGTGTTAGATTGTTAGTCACACAAAGAAAAACTGCGGTTCTCTGGCAACTATAACCTGTTCCAGGGATTCAACAAATAAAATGAAGCGCGATCTTAAACGGCACGATAGAAGCCAAGGAATGGAAAAGCAAGGGAGGTTGACTAGCGTCCCGTAATGAATTACGCGATCCGACCCAAACCTCCTTCATTTTCGCTCGTCCGCTACTATTGCGCCGTTTACTATTTCGCTCCGTTTTGCTGAGAGCTTGGAACGGGCTATGACGACCACAATTACCGTTTGTCACTCGCTCTGTCTTCCGTCTCCACTAACCTAAAATCATAAACAATCCAAGGGTAATTTTCAGAGCGATGCGACATTGAATTCAAACCCTGGGTGTTTTTGTCTTCCCCCCCCCCTCCCCATTCAAAACATACAATTCAAATAAATTGCAATGCAAACATATTTTACTGCAAAAGAATTGTTTCACACAAATGACAGTTCCAGTCCGGAAGTCTTATCACCAGCTGCAAGGAGATCGAGCACCCTACACCCCTGAAACATGTCTTCCTTGTTTGCTCAGGCCTCAGCTGATCGCTGTAGAATTGAAGTTAATAAAATCAACATTAAAGGGAAGCCTTGTGTTATCCTGAGCTGAAATATTTACAATATCTTTCTGGTTGCTTGTTTTAAAGAATGAACTGTTTGTTTTGTCCTTTAAGACGGGTTTCTCTTTACAATATCAACCTGAATCAAACCATTAAAGGTCACGAGAGTAAAGGAATTAATTGTCAACCAAAGAAGCTCTTGATTGTTATACAAATTCTCCTTGACAGCATTATGGAAAATGTAAGGCGAACAGTATGGAGAATATGCATACTGATGTTTGAGTATAAAGGGTAAGGAAAGAGTTCCTCCGCCACCATAAGTGATTTTGTTCCTATACTTTCTCTAAAGTCTTATGCTTCTCATTTATTATACTGGAAGCAGATACTCCTCTCCCTCTAACCTTTAGCTAGACGTTTCGAGAAAATCAGCTCGACTCGTCAGCATGTTTGCGTTACGTTGACAGTTTGGTTTTGAGAAATCCAATCTCTTTCTCTCACAACGGTATCTTATATTTATTACTAGACCATTTTCAGCATTCTTTGCAGTAAGCGCCTACCTCTATTTCAGGTCGCCACAGGATCTCTAAAGAAATTCGATGAAATACGATTTCTTTTTTAAATATTGTTCCATTTCTACCACCACGGGCCATAACTCTTAAAAGCGATCAAATTAATTTTAAAACAACCCCTATTTACCACGCCCTTGTTTGCGAACGTGGTCGACAACCTATCTTTCTCTACGGCGCCGGTAGATGGGAGTTCTGTTACCAATAAACCCATGCGGAGCTAAAACGTTTAACCATCTAGCGCGCGGATTAAACATTTTGATAAACTGCGCGTGCTATTCCTGGACTGTGACGAAATATTCATCTATGACGACCTTCAAGCACAGTTAACAACTGAGTAAAGTTGTCAATCCACAACAGCCTCAATCCGCTAGCTTCACTATCAACTCATGGCCCTTTAAATCCACGTGACCTTACACTGGCGCGGCTGCCAAACAGATTCGGCGGGAAACTGTGATGTGAAAAAAGAAATGGCGACCCTCTCTCAGTCACTCGGCGAGACGGACATATCTAAAAAGCGTCCTAAAGGTAAGAGGCTTGCGATAAACTGCTTTCATAACACCTAGGGTGGGAGCACTGATTTCAGTTTGGGTAACATACACTCCCGTAACAGAAAACCGCAATATTTACATGAAGTTTGCTGTTGTTCACTTTTCCTTGTCATTCTCTATGATATCTGTTAGTAATATACAGCAACCCTTTCGAATAAGTTTACCTTGGAGTTCGTTGATACTATTGCTAAAAATACGGTAAATGTTAAGTCCGACAAAAAGTTATATAGTTTTCATCGAAGCTCGAAATTGCATAAAGACTGACAAGCTGAGAGCGTGCATAAGTTTGTTCATCTACTGTGAACTAAATCACTGAAGAATGATATTTTTCCTTAGGAAAACAAAAAAAGATTAAACCTGAACCGAAAGTGGAGACCTTGAAATCCAATACTTGCCCGAAGAATAGAAAATTGTGTAAGGTAGGTTCACACAAGGGAGTTTTGGCAGCGCCTAGATGGTGACTTTTCAGTTCAAGAAGGCGTATCTCTCCCCAATAGGTAGTTCTGAATGTACGCATGAAGAAAAATGTTTTGGTTGTTGAATGATTTCTGGTACAGTTTGAAATGAAGAGGAAAGTGTAAATTATTCTAAGACCTAAACAAGTCTAAGGGCAAGTTTCATCTTACAAATTTCCTTCAAAATCATATGAATTCCGGTAATGTACTCTTCATTTCCAATTTTAGGGGTCTTTTTCAATTTTAGGCATTAAACTTTTGTCTTCTTCACTGATTGGGATTAATTAGGATGTTTCCTGCAAAGTACCACTGCTTGGGATTAATTAGGATGATTCCAGTAAATTAGCAGGTTTTAATCTTTGTGTCTATAATTTCATCAACATTATTTAATTCTACCAGAATATCATCCTAGTGATAAAATAGAGAAAGCTTGAGTTTTAAATCAATTCATAAACTTTGCCTAAGAGAAAAAGAGGGGAATTAGCATCTGTGTTGACTTGTACTTTTTTTGACATACTTTGCACAGCAAAAAAATTCCTCAGAGCAAACCGGCCCCAAATCCTCAGTTATCACTGCACCAGAACCAGCTTGGGAGATTGAATACTACAATTCTGTCCCAGACCTTTATCCTGAATTGTCAGACTCATTAGAAATGCAAGAAGGTGACACAGAACAGCTTGTCAGGAGGGAAGGTTTACACTATTTTATTTTTCCATCTCATTCCTTTGTTGAGGACTCTCTACTACTATGTATAAGTTAGAGTGACAACCATTTCCTGATGCCTGTCGCCAGAAATTCCATTTTTATTTCCTCAGGTCATGCTAACTTTAACATCTCTTCTTATCCTATTACCCTTAATGTACATCATGGGTAATTGGAAAATAAGCCACTGCTTTTTCTATTTTTTTTAGAAGTAGACCAAGCAGGAGCTATTTGCAATTTACCTAAATAATATGAGTTACTGCCTTGAAATGCACTTGAATGAAATCCTCCAATTAAAGTATACTCTCATCCAGTTAATGCTAATTTCTATTAAACATTTTATTTTTTGTCTATGTTTAGTTTCTCTGGATCACTATAACCATGAAGAGAATGTGCAGTGTGTTCCAACTACTTGTGATGA
Source organism: Pocillopora verrucosa (assembly GCF_036669915.1). Classification (NCBI taxonomy): domain Eukaryota; kingdom Metazoa; phylum Cnidaria; class Anthozoa; order Scleractinia; family Pocilloporidae; genus Pocillopora; species Pocillopora verrucosa. Next base: position 11,001,970 of record NC_089320.1, on the reverse strand, counting down.
CAATCTTTCTCAAGAAAGCACAAGTCAACAGGTATATTCAAATCCTCACTTCAGCCATTAGATCTCATATCCTGCAATAAAATTTAAAGAGATGAGGTCCCCTAGAGTATTTAAAAATAAAATGTTCCTTCAGAGTGTAAGTTATGAAAGAAAACTTAGTTTATTTATCTCAAAGTTTTCCCTCAGGAGATTTACCAGTTGGGTCGACAATGTAATAATGGTTCTGTCTGGTATTCAATTTTAGACTAATGACATTATCATGGCAAGGTCATCTCTTGTAACAGACAGATGTATTCCAGTTTTTGGCCTTGATACTGTAATATCTTTACTTTCCCTCAGAAAAATGTCCTCATTCTAGCCACATTAGTACACGTTAGAGGAATGATATTGCTTGACCTTTTGAAATGGTAAAAAATTGAGGTTGCTTAGGTGGATCTGCCAATATTCTCTAATTTTTCATTTTTCTTACTGTATTCCATTAGCTCTGACATACTGAAACAGAAATAGGCTATTTGATAGGAATTGTATGTGACAAGGAGTCAGCCAATTTTCAAAAAGTTTACCAAAGAAAACTTAATAAATCTCACTTCTCACTTTTTCAGGCACAGATTAGGCCTATGGATATTATGGGTATAGTTACTGGAAACCTTAGAGTCCATTGTATAAAAACTGCATTGTTTGAAGACACCTTTCTAGATAACAATCATGCAATCATATCAAGCTGCTATGTTTGTTTCGCATGTTGACACTTTGAAAGCATACTATGTTTGCATCCAGATTTTGGGCAGTCAAAAAAATACAGAGCCTTTTATTTTACTACATCAAAGTAACTTTACTTCAAAGAATAATAACATTGCAGATTGTCTATAGTGATTTTTTATATTGTAGCTAGTCCTCCAAGCAGGGTAATGCCAAATCACATACAAACTACATAGTTATCCTTATCAATTAGGAGGTTACTTAATGGCCATGGCATGATCTTTATTGCTTACTGTTATTGCTTTTGACTGATAGTGGGTGATATAGGCATGTACCTCTCATTTTCTGTACAAGGGTTTCAAAAGCAGCCAGATGGTGCATAGATCTAAACTGGTTACATTTGAAGAACAAGAAAGCATCATAAATTCGATTAGAGCCCAAAGTTTAATGGAAATGCAACTATAAGAGTCAAGAACTTCAAAATTTCTATTTTTTAAATCTTCTGAACAAGTGTTTCAGGCCTTCAAAACTACCCAGCTGAACTAAACTTGTTTGTACCAGACTTTTATTAAAACAACTGTCTATTTTTCTGACAATCTATTCATTGATAAGCTGCAATTATTTAGGTCATGAAATTTGGACGAAAGAGACACTCTCTTAGTCATTTCTAACATTTTTTACTGTGTTACAACAACTTTAGGATAATTCCCAAGCATCAAATTCAGGCAGCCAAAGCATTACAAATGTTGTCAGACAAAAGAGGAAATTGGCAAAACCTAGAAAGGTTAGAAAAAAACAGGATGGTAATGATGTTCCAGATACATCAGGAATGGTAAGTCAACACTTTTTAGGTTTCTTTGTGCACATATTGGAGTCAATAGCTTTTTAATCGCCTCTAGTTACTTTTTTTCATAGAATTTTGAGCTGCAACCTATGTATCAAGAGACTGGAAAACAGGGTACATGGGCACAGTGTAGCATCCCTAGTTGCGGTAAATGGAGGTTTCTTCAAACTAACATAGATCCTCAGGAGATACCAGAAAGATGGGTGTGTTCTTTGAACGAAAGTAAGATAACGATCCTTGACTAGAGGCCTTTCCCCACTAGCGGACAAAACTAGAACTGCCCTTAAAAAATCAAAGGACAAATTTTGTCATGACACATCTTTGTTTCGTCTGTTGCATCCGCATTAACGATTTCAAAGCCGTCAAATTCCGTCAGCGCCTGATCTATCTATAAGACCGGCCAGCATACTTGCCAAAGGATTCCGCCTCCAATTTCCAGGATTTGGCTTGAGTCGATTTAAAATTTTAGAATCCCTGAGTTTCGTAGCAAAACGCAATTTTTGCCTTTCTAGTAAACTGATTTCGGTTCGACGACACGCTTGTCGTAGCTCATACAAATGATTGACAAGTTTATCACGGTTTTGTTATGTAGTCGATTTTTCCCAATTTTTAGCATGGACAAATTTTGTCGGCGGTGCGTCTGAAGATTTGTCGGCTTCGGCCAAAATTTGTCAAGTCGCGACAAACCATCCGCACTTGTAAAATGTTGGTGATGACAGAAAATTTTTCTAAATAAACAACTTTGTCGCAAGTGGGGAATGGCCCAAAGCCTATATATCTTCAACTAACCATGCCTATGATTTCCTTTGTTAAAGCTACTCACACATCACATTACTCATTCAGAGTGATGTCTTTGCAGATGATTGCTACAATTCATGTAGTATTTCACAAGAAACGTTTGATAGTCAAGAGGGGAATTTGGAAGTAATGTATACACCTTATCCAAGTGGGGCTATTGTGTGGGCTAAGATGACTGGTTACCCATGGTAAGATAAGATTTTTTAAGAAATCCTTAAAGCAAAAGTACTTACTCAATTTATTTTATATTTATTTATTTTAATCGGGCTAGTTTCCGTGACATACAATACGTTTGAACCCTATAATTCTAAAAACGTCGAATTTAACGTCCTTTAAATGGATCGACTGACAAAGCTTCCCTTAAAGCGATGTCAGCGCATGACAACTTCCGAAATCAAGCTTTGTTTACAGCTGAAACAGTGTACTAGATTGACAACAGTGTGATTCGATAACCTTGGATGCTTTTTTCCTTTCTTGAAGTCCTTCATCCTTTTCTTTTTTTCACGCCGAGTGGCTCGCACTAATTGTCTTCATTTCTTTGTTCATCAAAAGGTGGCCAGCAATGATGGAGGACGACCCAGATTACGGTTACTATTGTGAAACAGGAGAAGATAATTTGACTCCGGTAATCAAAATGAAAACTATCTTACCCTAAAGAAGAAAACTGTTTTCAACGGAAATTAAAAATGCATGATCTATATTCACTCTGAGGCAATATGTAAATTTCAGGTGTCGTTCCATGTGGTGTTCTTTGACAAACAAGTGTCAAGGTCATGGGTGAACACTGCTTGCATCCGTAACTTTTCTTGTGATGATGACCCGGAGGATTTGGGAAAGGTTTGTTCGGTAACTCCTCACTATGATGTTGATCTGTATAGAACGCCATTGGTGTTTGTTGTAGCCTAGGTTCCATTTCCGGACTTAGTGTCACACGCAATTGGGTCGTTCCCGCTCTTGCTCCGAGGGCTTTTGAGCGGGCTCTCCGGTTTCCTCTCCGGTTTCCTTCTTCCGCAAAAACTTCAGCCTTGGTGCATGTATTTCTAAAGAGGAGCTTTTAACCCCATTGACATTACATGTTTGTCTTGACCTTATGAAATTATCTTAACCCTTTAACTCCCAAAATCTGATTGTTAATTCTCTCCTTTCGCTGGTACACATTTCCTATTAAATTGGTTACAAAAATTTGGTGTTAGATCAAGATAACAACTTCTACCGGATAAGTTTGAGTATTATCATTACCTGTTTGCTAAATACTTTATATGGATATAATAGGGAGAAGTTACATGCTAATCACTTCTGGGAGTTATAGGGTTAATGGTGTTGAATTTCCTTGACTCTTTCTTTCTTCAGGTGAGCGTTAAAGGAAAGAACTACAGAAGACAACTTACAGCTGCCACACGAGAAGCGCGGAGAGCAGCAAAAATGTCACTGCAGGTACTTCCTTTATCTCTTGGATTCTCCTCTTCTTCAAGCAGTCCAATCTCTTATGATTTCAGAATAATTAAGACAGCTTGTAACTGTTTGATTGCTATAGGAAAACAGTTAAAAATAGGAACCTTTTAAAACTTTCTTCCTGCAGAGTCGATTGTCCGAATATGGTTTTAAAGCGCGCTATAAAGGCACCATCGGAGACAAAGCAGAAGAGAAGGCGCGCTCAGCAAGTCTAAAGAAAGGAGAGTTGGACGATTCAGGTGAGATAGTTGAAAGCTTCATTATCTAAAAGGGTCTTGCTAATTGTCGTATTAGCGCCCACAGAACACAAAAGTTACCGAGGGAGTTATCAAGACAATCAAAACAGAGTATCGAGATGAAGAAAACGGAGATTCTAAGAGAGTGCGCGGGTGTGGGAGCGGAAAGGCCTGCATCCGCACAGTGAAACACAATAAGCTGCAATACTCAAGTAATGCAAATTATTGTGAACTATAATGTCCCTGCCAAATCTTGTTTCGGTTTGGTTCCTTTTTTTAACCAGCTGAATTAAGATTTTGGTGACAGTCGGCTATTTTTTTTTTTTTTAGTTACAGGCTCATCCAGCCAGGAAAATTGCAGCAGTGGGCAAAGCTACGGGTCTTTCAGCAGTCCCGAAGAAAACGATCAAGAAACCTCTCCAAAGTCTAAAACTTGGATAAAGAACGCTGTAAGAAAGCAAAAGGAAAGCGAGACCAGCACTAAAGTAAGAAATTCTTGTAGCCCAAAGAAAAAACACAGGAAGAAAAGGAAGCAAAAGACTCAGGCATTTATCGTCTCGAAGGGCTCTGGTACAACCAATCCCAATGAAGGTCAGTTGCACGCACTTTCTGATGGTTTTCACTGGAGTACTTAATTACCACGTTTTAACGGTTAACTTATATCTTCACTTATTTGGTAATAAAAAGAAAACTGAAGGCTATTTTCAGTCGTAACAGTTCGATGACTATATAGCGGCACTGTTATATAGCGGCATTGTTTGTGTACATAATCAGTGTCTTTTAAGGGTGTATGTTTCCAGATTTTTAGCATGTTATGTTCTGAAATCGAGTACTAAAGAATACGGCGTACCCGTATTTGCAATAAGCCCATGTTTTTCTTACTAACATGTTTCGTAGGATAAGGCTTTGACTTATCCCTATAACTGTTTTTCCTGACATATCTTTAATTCATGGTCTTACAGCAGAACGATGAGAATAAATAGTTAATTGGTAATTTTGTATAATTGTTTGACTAAGTGAACTTTATCCTCAGGGGATTCAACCGTGAATAATGTCACCTCGAGTGAAAGTTCTGAAATGTGTGAACCTACCGACGAATCAAGAAACACCCTTAGACAGCAGGAACATACCATGGCTATCGAGAAACTTCAACCAACAGTCCACATTGTCTCAAACACCGACAGTAATTTGGATGAAACGCTCGGTGAGCGAGAGAACAGTGCAAATGGAGCCATCATGAAACCGTGTAAAGAAACCGTTGGAGTTCCAACTGCGAGTAGAACTAAAGTCACGAAAGTCAATAAGAAGAGGCAAATCTCAGACGAAATACAGGGAACAAAGAAACGAAAGAAAAGTAAGAATGTCATAGAAAACATTGTCAAAAAATTCTCCAAAGAATCTGAGCAAGAACAGGTGGAGGAGAATAAAAACGCCGTCGTTTTTACCAAATCAGTGTCGTCAAAATCAAGAGACGAGGAGAATAATTTATCTGAACAGGATAAACAGCCAAATCAAAGTGACGAGATGGATGAAATGATTTCAAAAGATATTTCTTCCCTTGGAAAGGATGTAGCGAGGGAGTCAAATGTTTCAACGCATGGAAAAACTCTTCCAGGAGACAAAACTAAGAAGCGAAAATCTATAATCAGTTCCAGAGATGTTTTAGTGAAAGGAAACCCAACTAATAACGAAACTTCAAGCCAGGAGGCTAATAGCTCCGCATCAAAATTACATGTTAGTGATGAAAAGCCACATAAAAGAAAAGATCCGTCTGATGGGAGGGATCAGTCAAGTTCAACAAGTGAACAACGTACCCATGAGCGAGAAAGTAACGAGTCGGCAAGCATCAAGGAAGAAGTGTCACGTTCCCCTAGTTCAGAGGTCCTAGATCAAAATTGGGAATCTAAACAGAATCCAAAATTTCCCGAAAAACCTGAATTCTTGCATAAAAAAACAGCCTCAAGCACAAATGTTAGAGTAGCTAGCGGTGAGAATGGTTCAGTTCGAAAGAAATGCCTCCCTAAGTTGATAAAGACTGCTTTTAAACCTCCCATGGCGTCCAAAGATGGTAATACTAGCAAAATTCCAAAGATGCCCAAGCTTTTAAAGCCCCACTTTGTTAGCCCTGCAGTTTCACTGCCTGAAAGCAACCACAAAGAGTTTGGAGTAGGGAAAATATCAGATAAAAGCGTTGCACATTCCGTAGCTTCCAAGAAGGATGTTGAACCCAAGAAAGAACAGGAACTGAAGAGGAAGGCTCATTGTAAAGATTCTAGCTTGGCGAATCCGACGTCAAAGAGGGAGAAGAAAGATGACGGGAGGCACGGACGAGCCAACGACATCTCGTCAGGTAAGGACTTAGACCTTTTGACTCGTCAAATTTACTTTAAGGCATATTATGCCTTTGTAGTTTGAAAATTAGCTAAAATGAATCAACAATATTTCATGGGAATCGTGCTTCACTAAGCTAAACTGATTATCCTATTTTTAATGGAGACCCCAATGATCAAGAACAGTCTAGCCTGATTCCTTTATAATGTAGTACATTTTTTTTCATCAGAAAACCTTCAAGATGAAGAAATTGACGATGACATCGCAAATATACAGAAAGAACTAAGGCTTTCAGACAGCAGCGATACAAGTTTGCCGGAAGAGGCGATAACTTTGAGAAACGCGGACGGACGCATGCTTTCCGATTCGCCAGAATTTTAAGCCGCAAGCCTTATTTATGCATCAGTATGCGTGATTATATTCAAGCTCAGACTTTCTCGTTAGAACTATCAACGCACTGTAGTTTATCAAATAATGCATTTGGTTCGAAATTGTACATTTTTTGCAGTTATTTTTGTACACTGGACCATTTTCTTCAATCTTGCAGTTAGAATATGCTGTGTTTCCGAGAGATTTGGATTTAACTGATGTTATCGGGGACCATTTAATCATTTTGGGCCTTCTATGAATCTAAAGATACGAGAAATTTTGGTCAGTTTGATTTTGTTACAGTGTTGATGGAGTTTGTAATAGTCTCATTTACTTATAAAGAATATTGATCAGTGTTACGAGACTTCATCTTATTGACAATCTTGTCTCTAACGGCATTCTTCTCCTTTAGAGAGTTTCATCTGGGGGCACTACATACCATTCCATTTACCTCAACACTATTTCACCTTCTCAGCCCTACTTTACCAGTAAACAACTTACAGTTCAGTAGGTCCCTGTTCCCAAAATTTGTGATAATGATCTAAAGCCTCAGAGATCTGAGAGCATCCTGAACGTTCACATACCATATTGTGCTACTTCATGCGCGCGCATTTGTCTACAAAATTTGAAACAAGGAAGTCGTCATAAAAGCGCACGCTCCGTGCGCGAGCTCCTATAAATCACTAACAGGAACTTGCAACGTCTGAAGAGATGATAAAGATAAGTAGAGGCCGAGGGTGCGTTTATTAAATCGACCTAAGGATTCCAAGGGTTTTGCTCTCACTTCTACAGGTGCGAGCAGCCTCGGCTTTAATAGAGGTCCTCAAGGAGTACAACGGTCTTCAATTCACTTTTCATTAAGCTGCGTTTTGAAGTATCAAAACATTTCTTTTATGTGGAACTTGGGCCAAAGACGCAAAGGAACTCTATCTTTCTCTTTTACCGGAGTCCGTCGTAATGCATGATGGGATAACAATAGTATTACTGCCCAGTCTCATGACGACGGTTCCGCGTCCTGAACTTTGCAGTTTGAGGTTGGTTGTTCTTTTGTTGACACAAACTGCAGTCTTCTGCAGCCACCTTTTACAGTTCATTTAAGAGAAAAGTCTACTTTGGTTTGGTAGATCGAAAGTCTTTAAAAATGTGCTTAAGATGGTAATGTGGGTACACAATCGACGCTAAACAGGGCAGTCAATATGTCAAGCCTCATAATATTGGAGTCGGTGAGTTGACCAGGATACTTCGTTTATGAACTTTATGATTTAATTTTATTGACATTCTTTATCTCGTCCATTTCGTTTTGCTATATCTTGTATTTACCTCGTAATTTACAACTCACGAACGCAGTTGATGTTTTACGCTGTTAAAATTCACACCCGCATTTGATTACTAAATTATTTAAGGTGCTGCCAAACATGATGCTGGTAAAATTTTCGAGGGTTAATCGAACTTTTTGCTGTAAGCTTCAACATAAATCGCTAGACCGTTGTTTGGTTGCATGTTTATTTAAGTGTCATCTAGTAGAGAGGAAGTTATCTCTATGATACTCCGCACAATAATTTCAAGCAGTAAAGTAAGATAATATCCTAATGATAGATCGATTTTTTTTTCCATGGAGATGGAATATAGAGTTATCAGCATCGAATTTAAGTTGTTGAGATTTTTGTTTTCAACTTATCTTTTTTAGATATACTTCTGCACCTAAGTATTGTTATTTACTGACTTCGTCATCGGTTGTGAAAGAAATCGAGCAAAGCTGTAAACAATATGTTATTCAATATATTCAATATTATTCAATAGTATAAAGTTGAATAGTTATTCAATATCAAATAATAAACAGACTCCTGCTGGTGTCAATGACCCTCTAGTGTAATTTTTATTGTCTTTCTTATGTCTTCCTGATACAATATCTGTTACTATTTTCATCAACTGAAGTACAGCAGAGGGAAAACTGAGATTTCACTGATGGGATAACAGATGAAAGATGAAAAAGGGGTTCAGTATTGTAATATTACAAGGTTAAAACTCTAATTTATAATTATGGCTGAGGTATTGCCTGACACTTAATGTAGTTCTTTGAAGGAATTAGCTGGCCTGGTGATCAGCTTGAAAGATAAATTCAATGAGAAAAACACAGATTCAATGCTTCCTAAATGTGCATGTATTATACATGTAGCCTTTGCCAAAACATTTTTATTTTATTCCTATGGTTTGAAATATTCATCCATTCAATTTAAAGTCTACTTTTTATTCCTCCCAATATGGGGAGCTGGTAGCTGGCCAGAAATGCCAACAATGCCAGCATTTTTACATGAAGCTACCTGCTTTTACCTGAATTTACTAAAAATTTTGACCTAAAATGGGGCAAGTTCTGAAACACTGTTGAACAAATGTGTACAGTTGTATTTTCAAGTGCTAGTCAAATTAAATGCTAAGCTACCTGCTTTCAGCTGAATTTAGTAAAAATGCTGATGAAAAATAGTGGAAGTTTTGAAACACTTTTGAACAAATGTATACAGTCGGTATTTTCAGGTGTTAGTCAAATTAAACACTAAACTTACGAGGTATAGATGAATCAATTCCACATTCAGAATTTGCTGGAAGGTTGGTGCAACCTTGCTGGAATACTAGGGACATAATCCCTTTACATCCTAACATCAGTTTGTATATTCTCCATACTGTTCTCTACACATGTCATAAGGTGCTGACAAGGAGAATTTGTTCAACAATCAAGACCCTCTTCTCGGTGATCATTCCTTTATTCTTGTGACCTTCATGTTTGATTCAGGGGACATTGTAAGAGGAAAACGGATGCTTATTACTCTTACAAGTCAAAGGGTTAAGTGGATGGTTCCTTGTATTATGTGTAATCTGAGAAAACAACATGGTATCCTTGATAACTTGGCTTCGTATTATTTCTTAGAGATTGTCTTTTCCTTTAAAACTTGTTTTGAGCCCTGCTAATAGACATTTCAAATTGATTATCAAGAGAAGTATTTAACACTTTTGAAAAACAGAAACTGTGGCTCTGAAAATATTGATACCTTATTCATGATCATCATCATTTATTTATTAGCCAGTTAAAATAATAATAAAATAATATTTATACAGGTTTGACAGTATGGTAGGGTGAGGAGACCTCCAAGGAACCATCAGGCTTACAGGGGAGGCCACCTTGGTTGTCAATATGTTTGTAATTAAGTTGTGGATGTGGATGTGCAGCTTGCCCAATTCAGACTCATTTTATCAAAAAATCAATCATCTTTCTTTTAAAAGTAAAAAAGTTAATGACACCGGTGATTGATATTGGGAGAGAGTTCCAGATTTTAGGACCTTGGTAGAGTATTGTAAATTGTTTTAAGATTAGTACAACAGTTGTGTGGTCAATAGCAATTGGCTATTGTTGCTATTTCTGCAAACTCTGTATAAATTTTTGCCTCCTTTTATTACTCAGGATGCAGGGGAACTGGGAGACATTGATGACAGACTCCAGAAAGATGGCTACAGAACAAATCTTCCAGTTGAACACAAACTTCGCTATTTTTGGAGACAGTTTCTTCGATCTGAAACCAGTCTTAAATCCTCTCTGGAGAGTGTTGAGCAGCTGCGTAAACAGCATGGAGAAGAAATGATTGAGGTGGAGAACTATGTTGCACACATAAGACAACTGTCAGATGAAAGAGAAGCATTGACTCAAGAACTGGAGACTGAAAACGAGCAGCTTAAGGCAGAACTTGAGCAAATGAAAGTTGAAAAAGAGGCAGGAGCTTATGTCTCAGAGGATATATGTGACTTGTTAACTGAGTCTGGCTTGACGCAAATTGGAAGAGACACTAATCCAGTTAAGGAACAGGTGAATTACTTGATAAAGGAAAGAGCTTCACTGTCAGAGAAAGTGAAAAGGCTTGAACTTGATAATGAAACACTCAAGAATAATTCAAACTCAGAGCAGTCAGATAAGCGGCTAATGAAAATTATGGAGGAAGAGAGGAAAGACATGGAAGAGGAGATGAATAGAATGCGTGAAATGATGAAGCAAGTGAAACAGGAAGAAAGGAAGATTCATGAACAAGAAGTAAAAAAAGTTACGGATGAGAATGATAGCTTGAGAGCCCAGCTGGATAAATTTGAAAAACAGCATAGTGAGGACTTGAAAGAACTAATTAACAGACATCAAGGTTTGTTCTTACAAAACACAATAATGTGTAGGGGCAAGTTTATTTATTATTCATTACAACAGAATTTAATGTTTCTTTTCTGTTTGTACTGAAATTTCCCAAATTGAGATTGTTCCTTCTTCTCATGTAACCATGATTATAAAACTTTCTTAAAATGTGATTGAGTATACCTTGGTTAGCCCTTGTTACATGTAGGTGTGCAACCAGAATTTTTTTTTCACTTCCATTTCTGATGAAAAAATGAATATTATTTTAGTGGACCAGTACTGCTTGTAGAAAGAAGTTTTTAAATATTTTTTTTATTATCTGTTTACCATTTTATTAATTCAAAACAATAATATTAATTTCATGCTTATGTATTGTTCAAACTATATTTAGGAGAAAAATTGAAATTGCTGGAGGAAAGAGACCAAGAGAAAGAAAAAACTACTGCTCATGCAGGCAAGACTGATAGAGTAATGGCAGAAGTTGAGGAGCTGAAAGGGAAAATGAAATCCATTGAACTTGAGAAAACATCTCTACAAGCCACAGTAAGTAAAAACCAAAAAAAATTACTTTTAATAGGCAGTTGCCTGAATGAACTGTAATACATTGTGTCTTTTTGTGAATTACCCTTTTAAAGTAACAAGTTTCTGAGAAAACCTTTATTATCCTTAGTACAAGCCACAAATGTGATGGCTCTTAAACAAATACCTGAAACTCTTACAAACCACAAATCAAAATGTCAAGCAAATGTCATATTTCTGAAATTTTGGGAATTTTCCTTCCAAGAATGTTAATAATTTCCAGTGACTTTCCCCTTCTCTACTAAATCACCATCATGGTCCAAATTCACCTATCTCTTTCCTTTGATTATTTGTCAATAAAGTTGCAAATCCTCATAAAAATCGTTCAAGAAGGATCTGCTCTGTAGACATTCTTTGACTCATTTTAGCTGTATCACACTGGGATTTCTTTGCACAAATGGAGCAAATTTAAAGCAAACAAATGCTAGTTTGGTTGTTTACTCCATGATATGCTCATGAAACATTCCTAGTACCCTACCACAATACTCAAACCTTGCAAGGGTTCACTTGTACTGATTCCTACAATATTGTTGAAAAGGATGAAATCATGATAGTTCAATATTTTAACCACAGAAAAAGTGAATTGTTACCAACAGCTTGTACTTAAAAAATTGTTTTAATATTCCTATTGTTAGAACATTAATTTATATGAGATATGGTGTTGATATACAGCATAAATGTAAGATTCTTTACATTTTATAATAAAAGTGTAAAATGAGATCTTTCTAGTCCAACCAGACTGTGAAAGTTATCTAGTAAGTATAGGTGATGTTGTGTTTGTGGTACAATTTTGTGGTAACTCTGTCCTTTTAATATGGTAAGACCTGTTCTTAAGTTAGACTTCAATGTTACATGTACCTTTATTTGATACACAGGTACAGTCACTGGAAGAGGAAATTGATAAAGAAAAGGAAGAAATTAGTAAGACAAAAGCATCTCAAGAAGCTTCAATCAAGAAACTCAAAACAGAACTATCTGGCACTAAGCAAAAGCTCCAAGAGACAGAGGTTTGTCAGATGTAACTGGATGATTTAAATGAATTTTAATCAATTACACCCTATTCAATTTTGGATTGTTTAACACTATTTTCAGTTGAAGATTTTTTCAGTTGTTGGGGAACAATGAAAAATTAAGTTTAGTGTGTTTTGAAGTTTAAAGAAGAATGGCAGGGAGATTATTGTCCAGAAAAAGTCTTGCTCCCAAAGCAAACTTGTATTTTCCCATGGCAAGCCTTAAATCATTCAGGGCTCTCACAGTTTCTCAGGAGCTAGGGGCCAGGAATTTCCCTTGGGATTTCCCCCCTTCAAGGCAAAGAGGTTTGTCAGTGAATTGACTCGTGGGGAACACTCCTTTTAATATGTAAGAATCAATGAAAAATTTAATAGTGTGCATTATGAATTTTTAAAATTCAGCACTTTTAAATGGTTTTTCATTAAAATGAATAACCATTTAAAAGTTAGTGTTCAAGAAAATCTTGCTGTCAGAATGAACAATTATATTTACCCAAGCCTTCAAATAAATTTGAGAAATTTATACACATATAAAGTTCCAAATAATATTACTGTTCACCAGTAGTAAAGTTGTTTAAATATTGAAGAATATGTGAAAAGATAACAATACTACTAAAACAATTTCAATTATGGTGTTTCAATTCTTTACTTAATTGTAAAATTCTTTTGAAGCCATGATTTTTGATATACTCTGAATTCTTCTTAATAACACTCCAGGTAAAACTCAAAACAATTGAAGAGGAAAAGAGGACCATTGAAACTCGGCTACAGGTGGCACAAAAAGACCTTACAACCATCCGTGATCGGGAAGCAAAACTCTCCAGTGAGAAGGTAGTGTAGGGAACTCTTCACTTCACCTGATTACTGTGAGGCAATTAATCTTGCCACTTTTCAGATGAATTACATGACAGTATATACGCAATGCCATGTGAAACTCAGTGGATTAGTGGCTTACATGCAAGACTCCTGATCAAGTGGTTTTGTTGCAAGCTCTGGCTTGTGTAATGTATCATATTTCTAGAACTTTTTGGTCGTTATTATTACTGGTTTAGTGATGCTATTATCAACTGTGGGAAGTTGCACATTGAAAAAAAAATTACCTCCTTGATAAAGTAGTTTTTGGGCTCCTATCTGTAAATTTTAAGTGGATGATTAGGTTAATTTGATGTGTATTTCATCTTTCCTTCAGGACAATGTTTTGACTGAAGCTAAATCTTCAACTCAAAAGTATGTTTTGAACTCTAATTACCTAATTCTGTTTATCCTTAGAGGGTCAATATTATTTTTCTTTGTCTTGCAGCTATTAAACTTGATATAAATCATTGTTTTATCCACAAAGGAAAAAAAGAGTATTTTCTTGATTGAATGCTGGGAAGGTGATAAAAAACTTGTCAACCTTATATGGAAATTCCAATGTGTTTCTAATAATTTATGTGTAGGATTCATTGAATTATTAATACTACTTTATAACTTGGTTTCAACTTGCTCTGATTTGATTGAAATACTAACTGTAATGAATACAATTTGATATTTATTTAGAACAGTCAGGGCCCTCTTATTAAAGATGAAATTTTGATTTTAGATAGATAGATAGATAGATAGTTTATTATCAAGAACCTTGCAGCCACAGGCTGAATTACGTTTGATTTACAATAAAATATATACTACAAAAAATACATGGCTAAGAAGAACTAATTAAAAAGACAAAAATATGGTTGGCTTAATCTTACCAGTGCATTATTTACAGCATACTGCTTTCCTCATTTAGGCAACAAATTAGAATACAGCAACTTGGTGATGAAAATAGCAGTCTGAAAGAACGACTTCAGACAGCAGATGATACCATTGAACGACAGATGAAACAGATTGAAAATCTAACCTTACAGCTTGGAGAGGCAGAGAGGAATCTTGCAGAGAAAGAAGAAGATATGGAGTCTTTAGACAAATCATCTAAAGATGAGGTAATAATTATAACTGTATTAAAAGTGAAAGCCTTTTATAGATTGTTCCTATTAGGGAACTGAATTATACATTTTCAGTAATGATTGCAATAAAGGGAATCATCTTTCCGAGCAACTCCAAAAGCTCTGCACTAGCTTACAGAGAATTGTGTTATTACTTGTTTGTTGATTCACTTTCAGATCTTGAGATTTTTAGAGGATTTTCATTTTTTTCCTGGAAGTAACCAAAATTTCCATCTTATAAATTATTTGGAATGTGCAAGTAAAGCTTTGTATATATTACTGTGGGTTTTTCAACTTTGAGACTCCCCAGTCCCATCTTTGAATTAACTTAATGTCCATCTATCTCCTTGAGGCTAATTTGATAATGAATGAATGATTAAACAGCTAACTGGTGGTGTCAGTATTAAGCATCATAGTGCAGCTGGTAACAATTTTCAGCCTCTTAGTAATGACTGCATAAAATACTGATTGCAATTGCAGCTGAACATATAGTTCTTTTATTTGTACAAATCCTTAACTGTGATATTTTAGATTAAATGTCTGAGATTTAAAGTAATGTACCTCTCTGAACTGTCAGTCTTTCATGATTTGTAAAACAAACCTATTTGCCTCACATTAACAATGGAAGCAAGTATTAAAGATCTCCCTGTTGCTGAATTATTGATTTGTTTACTTCTATTTTAATGTATTAGCTCAATACACTGAAGGCAAAACTAGCCAGAACCACAAGTGAAGCAACCACTTTGAAAGAGGAACTGTCTGAAACAAAGCAAAGACTTAACAAGGTCAGTATATGAATCACAGTCAAGAAATTTTGCTGTCATAAATGTGGTTACAGTCTTTACCATGACAGTGGAAATACATATAATTATTATCAAGTATTCTTATGAGCTGCAGGCTACATACAAAGTATATAAGAAAAAGAAACATTAAAAGTGTATCACATATCAAGCACAATTATGTATTTAACCAGGCAAGAAAAGAAAATTTTGAAAGGTAAAGGGTGTAATTTTTAAGAAAAACACATTTTTACTTGATTGTGTGTGCAGTATGGGAACACTTATCACTGACTCTTCACAGTGACCCAGTCAATGTCTATTTACTTTACATGATGCTCACTTGACATTAGCATTGCATGCATTTTACAAAAGTGTATATGTTGCAATCTCTCTGGCCTATACTGTACAGAAGTAATTTTTATCACAATCTACCCTGCCAGTATTTAAGTATAAGATGGTATATGTAAGAAAAAAATTATATACCAGTACCAGTTTTTCATTTTGTAAAAGTCATACAAAAGACATGAAGCAGATATGTTTTAACCATTTTGCAAATTAGATCTTGTTACTACCAACATATTGGTTTAGAAATATTGACTTCATTACCAAATACATTTATCCTTGTTGTAGAAAGCCAAGTTCATAACCATGTAATATACAGTATATTTGCCTTCCAGCACTACCAATTTGAAAGTGTGTATGAAGAAATTAGATTACTGCAGATAACCAGCTAAAAATTAATCTCTGAAAATTAAACATATCACTGCTTTGGGGTTACAACATTAGGGTCTATGTAGTTTTGAATAACAATAACACTATAACATCATTTTTCTCTGATATTTGTCCTGTGCAAGTCTTAAGCTAATATCATTTCCTTTAATAATAAGATTTTGTATTCCAGTTATTTACATTTTTGCATTCCCTGACACAATTGTGTTTTATGGCTTGTAGATTATGTCTGACCACAAGACTAATGAAATCAGTTATCAGGAAAAGCTAATGGCGGAGTCTGGCCGCAGCAAGAGTGCTGAAGAAGAGAAGGAACTATTGCGTGAACAGATTGTTGACTTGAGAAAGGTTAATGCATAACATATCAACTTAACCTTTTGAAATTTTGACTCAATCTTGAACTAAACGAACCAATGTTCCTGTATGCATTGTCTTACATTTCAGTATTAAGATGGTTCAATGAAAGGGGGAAATTTGTTCAAAATTTACTTCATTTAGAGTCATGACAGTTTCTCTGTAAGCAGTGATAAAATACATCTCATTTTAAACCTCAAATGAGGGAACAATTATGAAGTTCTTATTACCAACTTAAAGCACTTAATTTTTGCATCATGTATGTACTCCAAAATGCATGAAACAATCTAAAATGACATTTACAGCTTTGTGTTGATGGGACTACATTACATAGTAGTTTTTTACTTTCTTGGCCATAGCTGTGTGGGATATCACTTCTAACTTGTAATATGTTTTGTGTGATTCTGTTTCCAAGGGGCTGTAACCATTTCTCCTTTAACACACATAATCAGGGACTAATTAAAATTCTTCTGCCCATTGAAGCACTTATCAAACAGATGCTTTTCAAAATTCACCTTAATATTGGCTTTAGAGTTGTTCAAAGTTTTGTTAAAAACTGGTGATCCAAATGACCTGTAATCTCTGCTATTTACTCTTTAAATTGCAATTGGAATGAGTAACTTGCAAGTAGCTTGCCAAGTATAAAGTATAGTTTAAAACCAATTTGTGTCATAAGACATTTGCTGGGAAATTTGGTAAAAAGGCATTACTTTTTGTTAATACTCAATCCCTTTGTAAATTTTTATGACAGGACTGTGCTTTAACATAAAAGCTGATCTCAATTTTTGTTTAACTAAGCTTTGTTTAGTTTTCTTTTCTAATGAAAAGTGGCTCACAATGCAACAATAGTTAACTGAAGTCATTACTCTATCAACAAAACAATACATACAAGATCTTTCAACACTTCATTATGACTGATCCCCCCCTACTGAGCTATTCGAGAGCATTTAGAACTGATTTGGACTTTTTTTGTGGCACAATGTTGGGGGAAGATGGCTGTCTTGAAGAAAAACTTCCACCAGATATCAAGGTATAAGGTTTTGTAAGAGCTTGGTGAAACAGGAATGTAAAGGCACTATCTAATCAAAAAGTTGTATGTTCTTGTTGGTACATGCAATTTTAGAAATTTAAAATTGTTACTGGCACTTCTAAATGAATTCTAGCTTTCTATCACGATTTTTTGGTCAAATTGGTTCCATTGTACTTATTGAAACCAGTTGTTTGAACAAGTAAATTATGTTCTGTTTCTTAAGGAGTCAAGATTTTGTCCTTAAAATGCCTTCAAATCTTTCTTTGACCAATACTGGTCGATGTATGACCTTACATAGTACACTGGTACTTCATGTTACATTATTTGGTATATGAATTATGCAATGCATTTTCAATTGATAAAACAACAGGATCTTGAAGCATCACTGGCAGCTAGTATGAGCAGAGAGAAAGAAACCATGGAACAGACTGCAGCTTTGGAAAAAGAGAAGGAAAATCTAGCAAGAGAACTTGCCTCTTACATCAATAAGGAAAAGGACAAGGTACATGAGTTGTATATCGTTAGAAGTTTTAAGTTATTTTTGGAAAGCATCAGTGTTTAATCCATTTTATTAGGGTTGTCAAAGGTGCCAGCTATTTTGAATGCTTGTGGCTTAATCTTCAGCCTGGAAGCATGACTTTGTGCCACCTACTAAGTATTACTGTCCAGAATCTTTTTTACAGCCCTGATTCTGTGCAGTTTGTCTTAAGTACTATTTATATATTGTATTTTTTTCATGTTTTTTGTTAATAGTAAGTTTGCCCCTTCACTTTTCAGCAGTACAATGATTCAGTGATAGGGGAAATAGAGATTCAGAATTATTCTTTGATTATTTGATGGTCAATTTTTGGTTAAACTGTATTTAGCTTGTTGAAAGCAAGTTTCTTATGGCATTGTTTAATGTGAGAGTATAGTTTAAAGGTTAAGGGTGGCTTTGGTTCTGTCTGACCTTGATTGTACTGTGTAATGTCAGAACAGTAGGTTGGAAATGCCATGAGCAACAGATGAAAGGTTTGAAAGTTACCTTATAAGCCAACGGTGTCCTTAAGCATGTCGTGAATGTGAAATATACGATGTTTTGACCTGTGGAATAGATAACTTCAGTTGTGACAAGTAGTTTGTGACCCATCTAAGCTACATAGCCATTTGTTGAGCCTGAGGCAAATGTTACTGGGCCCTTTGTTTTCTGTAAAGGTTCTTGTATTTATAGATCACTTTAAGTACACAATTTAATTTCAGATCATTACTGATAGCTAGGATGAAGAAAGACACGATTAAATTAACTGATATGTACATACTGTTTCCTTGTTTCAGTCAAAGAAAACTGATGAGCTAACTGTACAGTTACACTCAATGGAAAATGAAAAGACTTCCCTTCACGCTGTTGTGTCCACACAAGAAAGACAGATTAGTGATCTCAATATTAAGGTACAGGACATCTTTAGTTAGATAGTGGTTGCCATGAGTTAGAGTTAAATTTAGGGAGATGAGAGGATAAGTGATAACGATGGAGACCTATTAAGAAATCCCTCAGGGTTTCGAGAGCATGGCTCAAAATACATTTTGTATGCCATGCATTCCTAGTAGCTTTGACCCATGAGAGAAACTGGGAAAGGTTTAAGTTTGAGTTATCAAGAGTTGAGATCAAATATAAACGATAGTAAGGGGAAACATTTCTTTGTTTCTTCGTTTCGAGCGTCTCGAAACTCGACACGAGCCACGATCCTCGATCTTCGAAGTTTTTGAGAATCGAGGATCGAATTTCGATGATCTGTCAACCTACTTTTGAGCGGTGCAGTACCTTTCACACAAGTGTCACCTGTGGTATCGTGCTGACCAGAAAGAATGGAATGTTTGAGGGATAAAAGCAAAGCTCTTTATCACTATGGGTGACTGTACTTTAGCTAGCGAAGCTTCAACTGGACTCTATGTCTATCGATCCTTGTAATGTCAGTACCTTGTTTTGACTCGTCACTTTTGTACAACCATGTCTAGGGTCATCAAGGTAAAATTTAATGGTAGTATAGTGATAACAACTGTATGCGCTTTGTGTTCTTACTAGGTTTCATAGTCCCTGTTATAGTCGGTGTTTCCTTTGGTTTTGGATTCTAACATCACTTTTGTATTAATTTATGCACAATAAACCGTTTATACACAGCTGTATATCTGTTGGTCTTGTCTTTGCTTACGTGGTACTGTGTTTTGAACTGTTTATGGTACCAACAAAACTAAGTACAAAATTTTTGTGCAAACATGGGCGAAAATTTCTTTGTAGTTAAAATTGTTGGTATAAATGCGTTTTCAGTTGCATTGACATTGAGCTTTTTCTTTCCTCTTTTTTTTCAGCTGGAGAAAATGGATGAGAAGTGTGCTGAGTTTGAAGAGCAACTGCAAAAAGAACAGAACAGAACTTTAGGTAGGATGCCACATGCACCAGATATGGTGACAGTTTTTCACTATGATCTTGTTATTCGAAGGGTGCATAACACCTTCTAACGGATAAGTCACAATCCTAGGAATGGTGTAGTTTTTTTTGTGGACTCCTATTCACTGGATATTTTTATGTTGTTCACCCTTCAAACAAATGCAGCCTGTCCCAGCTAGATTATTCAAAGGATAGATTGCAACCCAGTTGAAAACCTCTTTTAGTCTGTCTTTTTGTGCCATAAATAGTTATTGGCTTACTGGAAAGTGTTATTAGTTAATTGAAGATCTAGGCAAGTCTAACAATGTCAGGTCAGCTGTAGACTACAAGCAGTTCCTCCTTTACGGCGAAGTGCCTCGCGCGAGGCAAAAAAAATTAGAAACAAAAAAAATTGATGTTAGCACGCCACGCGAAACTTTGGGTTCATGCGCCTCACTCTCAGAGTTTCCGCGCGTGCGCTTACATCAAAATTGTTTTTCTTCTTTTTTACTCGCGCAACGGACTTCGCCGAAAAGGAGGCACTGCTCGTAGTCAAGTTCAGCTGATCCACGCCCTCCTCCCCCTAGATGTGCTTACTAGGGGACCGAGGTCCCCAAGTAAGTCAGTTGAAAAGAAAGCTAATGACTCTCTTAATTGTCTATTGGAAAGGTCTTGTTCCTTTCAAAGCTGTTTCGAAATCGTGGTGTCAACATTTTCTTTTGTTTTATGTTCAGAGTTAAGCACACGATACGAATTCACTCAAGAGAGCAGCAGCTCTGCTAAACAAGAAGTAGATCAGCTTAAAGAGGAGGTGAAAGTGATGTCTGCACAACTTCTTAGACAGCACAATGCTTCCTTGGATAGTCAAGTGCGTAGTATTTACTTTATCACATAATTTTTTTACAACTCGCGCTAAAAGTCTCTGAGGGATTGCCTCTCGAAGGCGAGGCAGTCATTCAACTTCATACCAAGATTTTACTTTTTCACTTCATTTTAGTACTGATATCTAAGAGAACATTTAAAAAGTTATGACGTTAAAACTGGCCGCAGCTGGATAGAAAGAAACGAGAGAATTAGTGGCAATTGGACCCTAAAAGTTAGTTTCATGATGCGAGGTCGTCAACTGATGGAAACAATACGATAGAGAATCGGATATCATGAACGGTTTTCATTATGTTATGTTGGATAAAACAACAAATGTCTACAAGTTGAAGTAAATTATGTGGTTTTAATTGTCCTTGTGAATGTTCGTGTTTATAGGCCAAGTATGAGAGGCTAATTGTGGACATGCGCAATGAGATCGAGCGTGAACGAGAGAAATCCTCCGCAGAGCGTCACTCCTTGGCGAGTCAGTTAGAGCAAGAAACCCGGGAAAGTAAAGATTTAAGTGCACTTTTACGAGAAAGAGATGAGGTAATGCTCTTACTCTGATTAGGAAAGGTTTCTTTAACTCCTTTCTTTAACCCTTTTTCGATCTCAGGAGTGACAAAGCCCTATTCATTTTATTTTCCAAACTGAGACGAGGAACAACACAAGGGTAACTGACTCAGAACCTTGCATTTATTTTCTTGTAGGAGCTTATTGCCCTTCGTGCAGAGCTCACCAACGCTAGTCACACTGGAACCAAGGCTTCTACAGCTCTGGAGTTTGAGAGCAAAATGAGAGGAAGCCTGGAAAACAGGACAGCGCAACTAGAGAATGAGCTCAGTAAGGCCTGGGAACAAATTAAGGAATTGTCTGAGAAGGGATCCATGTTGGAGACAACAAAGAGGCACCTAGAAATTGAACTGGATAAGGTATTGCTTCTTTTGACCTGTTCACAACCAACTCACGTCGACACATGATGAGAGTCAACGGTCAGATTTCCACTTCCTTTTGAGGAGATGAATTAACCCCTAAGAGTTTTTTAACATCTTCTTTCTCCCTACGATGTCACAGCTGAATCAAATATTAAGGTCATAAGAATCAAGAAAATGATCACCAGGTAGAGAAGCTGTTGACTGTTAAACACATCCTCTTTGTCAGTACCATAGGAAATGTATAGAGAACAGTATGAAGAATATACATACTGATTTTAATGTGGTTAAGGTTAAAGAAGATATCTGAAAACCAATTAGGTGAATAACTCTGCAGAATGAATATAGTGATGCAAATCAAACTGCAGTTAGTAAACTTAGGTTCTGACTCTTCAGTTAATTGTGGCGACAAATGCCAGGAATACAATAAATTTGTCACTAAAAGTAGCTGCTTATAAATAGCTGTTCTTCATTTCGTCACCAACGTGGGACCCAGATAAATGTATGTTCTTTACAAATGTACTTTTAAAAACTTCAACGTGTCATAATCATGGTAGTAATTTAAGCTCATCTTTTGCAGTGTCGTTTATTCTTTTGGAATCGAACCTTCGCTATTTCCAACACTGATAAATTTATTGATCCTAACACTTGTTTATTTCCAACAGAAAATGCAGCAGCTGCGTCAAACAGAAAGTACACTTCATAGGAGACAAGCGGAACACACTGCAGTTCTGGTTGCTAAGGATACTGCTCAACAACAAGCAGAGCAGGCTGAGACTAAGGTGGAATGTCTTGCATTTTTATTCAGTCTCCTGTAGTTATTTGTTTATTTCGCTATATTTTCAATTTCTTCTACTCTTTCAGTCTATTCCCATCTTTACCAGTTCTGCTCATTCATTTCCTCCTTGACTTCCTTAACCGATTTGTAACATCATTAACCTTTTGACCCCTTAAAGTGACTAGCTTCTAATTTCTCTCAACAGTATCACCTCTGAATCAAACATTAAGGTCTTGAGAATAAAGGAAATGATCATCAACTAATGAAGCTCTTGATTGCTGTACAATTCTCCTTGTTGTCACCTTGAGAAATGTATAGAGAACAGTATGGAGAATATGTACACTGATGTTAGGGTGTAAAGAGTTAAAGGGATACAGAATGGTTTTTGACAGCAGCACTTGAGTGTATGTAGTAGATACGTGTACTTTAATTTATTTTTTACTTTTTGGTATTAAGTTGGCAGTTTTAAGGCACGAGTTTGAGGGAATCAGTGAAAAGTTGGAGCTCACACAATCAGAACTGAGGCTTGCAAATGAGCAACTGGCTGAAATGAAGCTTACTTCTGAAGAAAATAACACTCTAAGAGTTCATCTGGAAGAGGAAGAGGTTAACAAGTGAGTAATTGGCGTGAGAATTACTCCCTAATTCGATGACATGTTTATAAGGAGTGTACATTACAACTTTAGAGGTGACGCGAGATAATTCTTTGAACAAGTGTCTCCTTCAAAAACCAAACGAGCAACAATTCCCTGAAAAAGTGTCGCCTTAAAAAACAAAATGAGTGAAATCTTCAAATAATGTTATTGTTGTCGCTCACAAAATTTGAAAAATGCTCGGCACCCATCAAAAGAGAACGAGCATGATTTTTTTTGCGAGATTATTAGATGTAGATTAAAAATTAGCCCTCTGACATTTATAAATATTATTGTACTACGTGCTTGTAACGTCATGGGCAGTCTTACGCCATTTGGACCCAGTTATATGCTTAATACTATTGCGAAAATTTAATCAGTGACACTTGTTATTACGAAATTAACTAATGGAACGTGATGATTACATTCTATAAATGCCCATAAATCGTTGAGTTCTGTTTAAAATTGATTTGTTATAAATTCTCTTTTATTTGACAAAACCTGTCTTGTAAAAAAACCTTGATTTTGTTCAATGAATTAAGTAAAATATTTAAATGAAAACGAAAAAAGTTAAAAAGATGATACTGCAAACTAAAGTAACAATACATGTTGGCCTAGCAAAGAACACAAAAGTAAAACTAAAAGCCCTGACACGTTATAAACTTATGCGCCACATTTTTGCAATAAAAGAATAACTAAAATGTAAAATTTAAGATTAAACGCATCACAATGAAATACTCGTGTTATGTAATTCACCAGACTGTAACACATTTATTTTAAACTCCTTAAGTTATCTGTAACGTAAAGAAAAAAATAATCGACTCTTTCGTGTAAAAAGAGTGTTATAACTGTTAAACGTTGTCTTTATGTTGCACTGAAATCTGAACATAACTGGTGTGATGTTTTCCAACCTATATACCTAAACCTCGCCAGACTCGCTTGTGATGTTATAGAACTCGAGGAGATGCTCAGGTAAAGATAACAATGTTAGTATATCGTTATTACTAATGTTAGCGAATAATGATCTTAACCACTTTTATGTTTTATATTCTTTTTCTTCTCTTTAATGACTAAATGCCTTTAATTGCTGAGAATACTGGACTTAAAAAATAACTCTATTTGAATTTATCGTAAAAGCGAGGTTACATTTATAGCACAGAGAAAAGTAGAACAAGATAACAGTTCTATTCGTCAGCATAATGCCAAATTTAGTGCGTTTAATCGTGCAATTGGTTGAAAGGCCAATACTGGAAAGATTTCTTTTTGAGTTGACGTCGATGTAAGAAAAATACTCCTTTTAGTCCTGAGGTCATCTGTAAATGAAATGTTAGTTTTTAGTTCTTTAGAGCCCTTAAAACGTTCAATGCAAGGAAAAGTGGGATGAAGTCAGTATCTTGCTAGAAAACAAGCTTGTCTTATGTTGTCCGTTTGAATTAAGTAGCTGTTAAATTTTTCGTTCTGATAGTCGCATAGAACATCACCGGATGTTCTAGGAATTTTAAGGCTCAATAAGGTTCAGCTGAAAAGGGGATTGACCGGGCTATTTTATGCATTGATTGGGGCAAGTTGATATGGTTATCTTAGAACCCTGTTTTGAGCAAGGATTTGAGATCCTCCCTTGTCTTTGTAGGGGAATACAACATCAAACTGTTCAAGAACTAGAAAAACAAGTCGAACTTCTTCGTGATAGAGATGCTCAGCTGCAATACACAGTCAAAGAACAAGAGGCTAAGATAGAGGCGTTGAAACAGAAAGTCAGGAATACTGGAGATAAGGTAGTTTATCTCTCTGCTGCTCATATACTCTCGTGGTCAACGTGCATGTTATTCTAATGCAATCACTCTCAGTGCCGAAATCTCTCAATAAATTCATTCAATGGGCTGTTTTTGTCATGATGCACAGGAAATGACAACTAGGGGTCAGATTTCTTTCGTCTCACGCAGTATATATAACGCCTCACCAGTTACACTTAGCCTGCGTGCACATCTATATATTACCCCCGAGGAGGGAGTTTTTCATCTGGTAGACCTTCATTGTCCGTAAAAATCAGTCATAAATTACTTCTGGTCCTGTCAACTTCAGCTGGTAGAAAAGGCTGCGTTTTTTTTCGCTATTCAGGGTTAAGCGCGAGTGGAACGCGATGGACAAGTTAGTCACGCGAGTCACGCGTGAGAGAAAGAATGACCAGCTGAAGAAGGCAAACTAAGAACAAACTATGACTGTTCTGCGGGCTAGATTATCCAATAATATACTAGAGAAACTAAATGAAGCAGATCCAAACTTGTTTCGTCTTGATTATTTCTTGATAGCATAAGCAAAAGGAAGATGATGCAAAGTCTCTGACAGAAAGAGTGAACGAGTTCCAACAAGAAGTGGAGTACTTACAGGGAGAGTTGGTTAACGCTGCGGAAAGAATTGATCAACTACAGAGGAAAAACGACGAGAGAAAAACCAAGGCTCATGCCACAATCAGATCACTTAAGTGAGTCTTAAACTTTCTACGCGATGTTTAGTTCAGTTATCTCTTTCATTCTCTCACAATGGGCAAAAGCGTAGAAAGCATTATATTCCTAACTTTGTTTGATAAATATTCTAGCGCCTCTTTTGCATTACTTCTGGTTGTATTGATGCCATGCAACAAGTGGCGTTTTGAGGTCACTTGTATACAGTGGAAGAAACCTGCTCAATCTATAATCCGACAGTCACATTTCAACAGTCGAACATTACGAGCGAGGTAATGTTCCTGATTCTAACGGAGTAAAGTTCGTTTATGACGGAGTTTACGGTGGAACAAAATAAGCATTAATCTCGGTGCTTTTCGTTGGAATATCAGAAAACTAACACCAAAGTAATGACGACGGTCAATCAGAACAGAGGCCGAAGAATTATTATCTAATGGGTCAGTAGGGAGCGACAATAAATGTATGTCAGTTGCCTCGGCGATTGGGAAATTGAAGTCGCAGTTGGGTTTACTTTCCTATAATTAGTTGAGAGGGTGAGGCAAATTTCTAGACCAATCATAAATCGAAGTGGAATGAAATGAAAGCATTCCCGGATTATTCTCGACATTCAGTTGGAAATTACTCCAAAGTAGAATTTGCCTGATTTCAGGGATAGATTTGCACGTGAAAAGAGAAACCTCGAATCCACAGTGCTGTCCTTACAGAGCAGTTTGGAGCTGACTCAGGAGAGAATGAACAAGGAGGAAGAACTTAAGGGCACAACACAGGCCGTTCAAAAGCAGCTCATGGGAGAGAAACGAGAGCTACTTGCGAAGTGAGTCAATCGCTCTGCGTTTATTCTCATCAAACAAGAGTAAACAAAGGCTGACGATTCTCCGCTTTTCTAACATCAGATTAGAGCTAACGTGGATGAGATGAAAAGTGGAAATCACAGAGGAGTCGGTCCATAATTGATATTAATAGGGTATCATTTTACAGTAGCAGGAATATTGATAAACCCATATTCCCAATTCGATATCCTCAAACAAAGCTAAATCAAACGCGACATCTTTAAAAATGTCAGCTGGCAGCGGGCGTGGAGCTGGATCTGGGACTACTGAGTAACAAATCAATCTGTTTGTCAGAGCGGGACTGGAACCTGGAACCTCTGAATTAAGAGTCCAATCCACTCTCCAGTCTACCACACTGCCTCCCTTGCAACCGAACGGTGAAACCTAGCGGACTTCTCAACTTTGACTCTTCTATTCCCTCTGAAGTGAACATGTATTCGTGTCCTAAAGCCGATCATTCCGGTAGAGTATTACCAGAGACACGATAGTAAACTCTAGATTTTCGTTTTATTCAAACAGATTAACGGACAGCGAGGAGGTTATCCGGGAACATCTGAGAAGTTTACGCCAAAGGGAGGCTGCACTGAACGCGTTGGAAAAAGAGAATTCTGAACTCCACGACAAAGTTAACTTGCTAGTGCAAGAAAAAAGTACCATATCAAGAGAACTTGAGAAAACTAAGGTTGGTCCATCAGTCAGTGCGGCGCCGCCAGTTCATTTGGTATCAAAATTTTGTGCGCAGGCTTAAATTTAAAAATTTATTTCGTAACTAGTAGCAGCATGTTAACAAGGCTGCAGGTCACGTCGCTGGTAACCTGTCTAAGCTAGTACTTTTGCTGAGGGGGTAAGTGTTCGTGACTGTTGTCATAGCTCTCTCGTTTCCATCGAAGATGAAACTGGGCTAAATTGACACGTTTTCATTTCTTGTCAGTTGTTGTTCCGAAAG
The DNA here is from genome assembly GCF_036669915.1 of Pocillopora verrucosa. NCBI lineage: Eukaryota > Metazoa > Cnidaria > Anthozoa > Scleractinia > Pocilloporidae > Pocillopora > Pocillopora verrucosa. The sequence goes on along the minus strand of NC_089320.1, from coordinate 10,974,783 downwards.
GTATCTGTGGTAGTTCATTTTAATTCTGAAACTAGTTATTTTTTTCCCTCTCCATGGAAACATTCTGAATCAATTCTAGGCTCTTCTATCAAGTTCATATACAAGCCCCAAAGCATCAGGACCCATTGACTCTCAAGCACTTCAGAGCGCTTTGGCGCGCCTGAATCAGGTGGATACACTGGAGAGGTCCTTTTCATCGAGCTCTCCTGACTTGTACTCCCCTGAGCACAGGTCCCCAGAAAGAACCATGGCAGGTAACGCACTGAATGGTTCTTTCAACGGTTCATATCGGCCGGGACAGATGAGTAGCACAGTGCAATGATACATTGGCTACCCTGTGCACACATACTGTGGACGCTTCTGTGAACAATCCTGCATGCGTACGTCAAGAGCGGGGTTCCTTTATAACAAAAACACATATTTTTGTATTTGTTTTATTTTGTGAAAACAACAGTCCTTAGATGGAAAGAGATCATCAACTGATACTGGCGAAAAAGGAGCGAAAATATAACCGCTACCCAAATAGGAAGCAATCCCTATTTGGTTTCCTCACTTTTGGAGTGTTACTGTTACAGTTTACACCATCTGTTGATAAGGAGATTGTTGAAATGACCGGAGAGTGATCTCAAGCCTATTACTTGCACCTAGAAATTGAGAGCGATTATTTATGAACCATTCAGTCTTGTCTCTTGATACATCCTGCAACCACCAAACTGACTGAGATAAGGATGAACGGGAAAAAGGATCGCTGACTAGTTTTTTTGTTTGTTTGTTTGTTTGTTTGTTTGACAAAGGGTTCGCTTAACTTATTGCATTTTCTTCGTTTTAAAATTACATTCGGTGCGAAAGCTGTCCGAGAACCACACAAACTGTGAACTAATTGTTAAATGTGGACGAAAGTAGAAATTTGTAGTCACAAAGGAAAGAGTATTGCAAACTCCTGAACAATTTTACGAGAACCCCCTTTTTTTAAGTTGGTTATTTTTACTTTACTGAACATTGAAAACCCTAATTGTGAATATTTAAGTCTGGAATCGTAATTTATAGAAATAACCACAGCTTCTTAGATAGTCACTGAAGAATTCGCAATACTTTTTAACGCAGTTTTGAAAACATTTTTAATGATACTTAGACCTAGAGATCGTCTAAACTTGTGTCGGTCTCTTGGAGTGAATTACGAAGTTAACTAATGTGTTCGCGAGGATTAATATATTTCTTGTATAGAATTGTTAATTTATTATCATGGCCGCTATTGACAGTATCTTCAAATGGTATTATATAGTAATATTACTTTTATACATTTATAACTGTATTTTTAAATTATTGAACAAGTTATTGCTGTAAGTATTTTGTATAACAGATTTACATAGAAAGAAAAAACCGACGTAATGCTGGTCTTTGGTAATCTCGCCAAATAAAACAAATTTTCATTTTGTAGTGGCATACGACAAGATCGAGAACTCTGTGCTGTTTTAGGACTTTGATGAAAGTTGTTTGAACAACAGGTAAAACTGCTCTGAACGTAGCTTGCAAGAGCTTCCATAAACACTACAGCATGAGCAACCAGGCGTGCAAGATTCTTGCTGGCTAACTAAGCGGGAGCTGAATGTGAAGGGTTTATGCGAAGTCGTCGTCGCCAACTCGAAACGCGCAGGCTTCGCCGCCAGTGTCTCAGCGCCAATGAGAGGCTGCTTGCAGGCTACTTTGAGCGCTAAGATGTGGTTCCATCGGCGGATGATCATCATCATGAGAATTTATAGTAACAGACAACATTGATGCTTATGCTTCATCAAATCATATAAATGCTTGACATGTCTTGGCCCTTCTCTATAAGACTGATTAGTTAAAGTGAATTTTACTGCCTAGTTCCCTTTATAAAATAAACTCAAGAGTCGTGTAAACGAAAATAAATCCGATGAGAAATCTGCTTGACTATCTTTGGTAACTGCTAAAAATGAAAAAAAATTGCAAGCCACCCCTTTTACGGGTGTAGTCCTGCAACTTATTTTCCTCATGAACGTTACCGTAACTTAACTGTCTCTTGCCCATGGCGATAAACTATTACCAGGGGAATCAAATTAAAGTAAAAAGTACCAGTGTCAACGAAGTAGCTGTAAACATTTAGCATGAAGATTCACTATGCAACTGAAAGGGATAAGTAAGTAATTCCGGTCTTGAAAAAACCTAGCTCTTGCTTTGTATACAATAGACGTAGAGTTTCTTGAAAAAAAAATGCTTGAAAGTTATTTGATTTGACTAGATAAATACTCTTTAAAAAAGGTACCTGAAATTCCTCAAGCTAATTGACAAATCGCTCAAGACAAAATCGACCAAAATTTTCTACGCTTGATTGCCGAACTACCCTCTTCTGATAAAAAAAGGCTTTTGAATGTTTTTAAATGCTTAAGTTGCCAAGAGTAAATTATCAACTGTGCAACTCTTTCTCCGTGACTGGCGTCCTCTCACTGAAGGGAGACGATGGAGAGTTGACAGCTTGTTTAGTCCTTTACATTTCGTTCAAGTAAGTCTATTTTACTCATTGCTCTTCGGGTGTGGTTGATCCTGGCCAATTTCCAAAGTCAAACTTCGCGTTGTCGCCAATCAACTTAGATGGAGCCCATTGTGAAATTTCGTCAAAGCCGTCACTTCTCATCCAATTCCTGGTAGCTGAATTTCTGAAATGTCCATCATCGTCAGGAGGTAGTCTTCTTCTCTCGACGGGAAGGAGTCAATAAGGCGCTTTGGAGAGAGAACAATCTCCTCTTTCGGCATTACCGTGGACAGCAAAATGTATCAGACTTACTGACTTACTCCTTGAAGCCCGCTTTGTTGCACGGTCTTCAGTCAAAGGTGTTACGCTATGAAGTTTACCGATCATCTCCGCTTCCTTTCTGGCACATGGCAATGGCAGTATATCGCTATTTAATACTAGTAGTTATATGTTCGTTACATGAATCAAGTTTAATATCCACTGCGAATACCATGAAGTTTCTACAGTTCAGTAATATGTAAAGCACCCGAAATATTAATCCGAGAAGTTAATAGTTCGACACCCATCAGCAGCACACTGTGTTTCTTTCTTCTCAGTTCGTCATGTCACTCCCTAAAAAAGGAAATCCTTCAGATTGGCTGGTGTTTACGTTTTCTGTGTAAATAAATTGTCCACCATACCAACCTTACTACGTTTGCGCACGAAAAAGACTCACTTAAACTTGCGCAGGTTTGTAAATGGGAGGAAGCAGTTTCCTCTCGTTGAGGACGTCGTAGTCTACCGTCAAGTCTCATTTGACCCCAAGAAAAGCCTCTTTTTCGAGGATTTGAGCTTCTCTAGAATTAATGTTCTGATCAGTTTACTCAGCATTTCTGATTAGCCGTTACTCAAGGGGCCTGGATCATCATTTTTGGATATGCGCAAACCCCGCCATTTCTTGCTCTTCTCACGGAAGCTAAACGGAATTAGCACAGCGCTTTAAGGATGCTATTTTATATATTCATTCATCCTTTTCTCTCTTGGTAACAATTGAGATAAATTTTGACCGTTTTTTATTCAATTCATGCTAGTTTCCAAGGTATTGTTGCGTCCAGAAACTTATACCATTTTCTACACATTCAGGAGAGAGAGAAAGAGAGCGAGAGAGAGATAGTGAACACAGCTGGGTACGAACATTACTCAGGGGAGTATACTAAGTGGCTTTTCAGCTTTGACGTCAATCGATACAAACATGGCGGACGTAGTAGATTCCTTTCTCGCTAAGAAATGAACTGAAACTGTGATTTACATGAATTCTTGGGGTTGAAACTTACAATCATGCTGATATACGTGGAGAGCAAAGCTTTTCCGGTAAGTTAAGAGCAATGCCTATGCGCTTTTCGGGGAAGACTAGAGCAGTGTTTTCATGTTGTTTCGTTTGTTGGTAACTTGGAGACAGTTAGGGCATGGTGAGATATAGATGTGTATTCAATTTTATCTGCCATTTCCTCACAGGCAACAACTGTTGCTCAATTCCTTTTTCTTGATAAATTTTGCTGCGTATCTATTCTTGGAAGAGTTGGCAGAACTTTTTTCCGTTGTTATTTTTGGACTTCAAATTTTTGTCAAACATACATAGGCTGTAAATTGTAAGATTGTCACCAAAAAACACTTGTGACTCTTTGATTCGAAATCTTTGCACAAGTTGGCGATGAGAAAACCCCTAAATTCCTCATAACTGAAACTCATCATTTGGATAGCCATCAGTTGGACTATACTTACCTCATAGACGAAAAGCTGACTTAAGCAACCAAATAAAAAATGTCTTAATAATCCCATGTAGTGCCTGTTTAACTAAAATTGCAGTCCACCTTTGAGGATCATTTTCTTTGCTTTGGTTTTCACCCTAAGGTCAACTGAAATATATTTCTTTACAAGCTGTTTTCAAATTCCTGTATGGGAAAAGAATAACACTCTATAAATTTCCTTGCTCTCAGAGGCTTCATAGCTCAGTTGGTAGCAGCACCCAACTCATATCTGGGAGGCACAGGTTTGAATCCTCTCAAACATGCAGTCCACCTGTCAGGATCATTTCTGTAACAAGCAGAATATCTGTAACAATCTGTTATTGTTGAACCCTCTGTCAGCCCCAAATTGTCCAGCTCAGAAAAGTGTAGCCTATTTGCACAAAGACACTAGAAGGGGGCTAAATTGTTCTTCTTGAAAGTTTGTATTTGTTTCAGAGTTTTATCAGAGTTTGAATAAAAACTAGAGAAGGGTTACTTAACAACATGCCCTTTAAATCATAAAAATTTATGGGTAAAGTTGGACCTTAATAGCTCAAACTGTGAATATAATTTAAGGAATGGTTTTGTAAGGTGGTAAGTAGTCCTTGACAAGCATGCTTGTTTTCCTGGGTGTGATTAGCTATTCTCTCTCTGCCTTAACTCTGCCCTGGAATTACCTCGGATTACAATAAACAACTGAAAATTGCACTTCAAAAGAAAGGTATTAAAGCTAAGTTAGTGGGAAGTTTGACTTGGGCAAATTGAGTCAGTGAGGTTACAGTTTAATCACTTTTATGAATAAATCAAATTGTAGTGCCAAAGGTAGCAGTGTTACACTCAGTGATAGTTTGATTTCATGAACTTAGTTGATTAATATATAAATTTGTCACTATGGAGAGTTTCTAAAGCAGACATTTCAAGTGTGTCCACTTTTGCTCTGATGAAGGGCTAATGCTTGAAACATCAGCGTTACAGTGGCCAATTAACATATTCACTGAGTTGATAGGACCAGATTATCTAGTATAACCCCCTATCAACACAGCACCAAAGTTTCTTTACAAACTTCCCCCCTTTTTCCACAAACAATGAGTTTTCATTCTTAAAACAGTCCAAAGTTTTGGTAGTATCATATCAGATGACACAACAATCCCCTGAGAGAGGCATTGTTGCCCTATTTATATTTGATATGGGTTTTGTGTTATTTACAGAGCAAGACATTTACCCTAGTGTGTAACCCACATGAGACAGTTGCAAGAGCAAGAGCACAGATGCTTCATATTTTATTTGAGCTTGGAAGAGCAGAGCACCAGTTTCGATTCAGATTCAAAGGAGAATATCTGAGAGATGGCTATACCTTTGAGGTAAACAAATGCAAGAAATAATTCAATGTGCTTCTGACCCTTTGACTCCCAATATCTGATTGTTAATTCAAATACAAATACCAATACACTGTCACCTTGTTCTTCATTAGATTTGGTGAAAGAAATCCTTTATTTACTTAATAAGTTGGTAATCATCATGGTTCCACATACTTCAACAAGTATCATATATTTTTATTGTAACAATTTTATTGCATTTATTAGGACTACAGGATTCAGGATAATTCAGTGATCAAAATGGTTCCAATGAGTAAAAGAAAAAGAGGGGTTAGTGTCTACTGTGTTGCTGTTGTGGTTTTTTTCTCTTTTGTGATGTGAACCAAGTCAATCATAATTGTAGTGTTAATTGTGTAATTGATGTTTAAAAAATGATCATTGTATTGTATGGTAATTGTATAAGAATATTTCCTTCCTCAGTAATGTGTCAGCCTATATTTATCTGTTAGGAAAGTGTTCCTAAAACTTCCCTGCCACAGCTGAATTACTTTTTGTCTTAAAGCATGCATACTGAGGGATTTTCAAACCTCTTTCCTCTTCTCTTTTCTTATCTTCTTTGACCAGCTTTCCAATCCTCAGGTGATTTTCAGGACCTGTGCATAGTGTAAAACTGGGTTCAGAGTACTCTTAACCCTTTGACCCCAAAGAATCATCAGCATTTAATTTCACTTGACAAAATCACCCTCAATTCACATACTAAGTTCAGGAGAATAAAGGAAACAAACATCAACTGAATTAGCTCTTGACTGTCAAACAAATTCTCCTGGTTAGTGCCTTATGAAATGTATATAGAACAGTTTAGAGAATGTGCATACTGATGTTAGGGTGTAATGGGTTAATGCAGGAAAGGTCAAACTTTGTTGATTTACCCTTTTTGTGAATTCAATGGAATTTTTTAAGATGAGTGCTTTTTCTTGTTTTAGTCTTATGCAACTGTATTTGGGCAAGAGCAGTCCAGTCAAGATGTGGCTGGTGCAGATGAACATGTGTTCAGTTCAAGAGCAATCCTCCTAGGACAAGAGGAATTAGATGATGTACAGAAGGCATTGCGAAAAGAAATTAACATTTTTGAACGAAGAGAGACATTTCTGGGCAATTTTAAGGTTATTATTTTGGTTGTTGAGTTTATTATATAGGAGAGAGTATTTGATACCTAATAGTGACCAACTGATTGATTACTAAACTGACAGACTGAGCAACTAACTCTGGATATTTTAAAATGAGCTAGTGACTTACTAACTGATTAAGTGACTGAATATTTCACCAAACCAACTTTCAGACAAACTGAGTAACTTATAGGATATACTGTTAAGTTGCATGATTTTTAAACTGGAAACGTATGGTCTATCTGAGTATTATGCCCAGATGTATTGCTTGAATCTTTGAAAATTATGGTCAGCTTCCTCACTAAATGAGGACGTTGAAAAAAGTTGAGCTTAATGCCTTAAAACATTGGAGATTTACTGACTAACTAACATCCAGACTGCCAAATGATTGATTGACACATAGGCTGACTCTCTAACACACAGGGTATTTAAGTATTATCAATTGAGTTGATAATGTAAATTGGCCACTGTAAAGAGTTTTAAAGCTGACTTTTTAAGTGTTAGCCCTGTGTCATTCGCTCTGACAAAGGGCTGACACTCAACTCAGTTGATAATACTTAATTACCCTGTTATACTCTCCTACCAATGCAGCACCATAGTTTCTTTAGAAACGTACCCCCTTTATCTCTGACTGATTAACTGACACAGGCTGATTGACTGACTGAATGATTGAGTATTTGACTGATAAAGGCTGATTGACTGGATGACTGCCTCAGAGGGACTGACTGACTGACTGATTGATTGGTAGGCTTGCTACCTGACTGAAAGGATAGAATCACTGAATTACCTGTTGGAAACTTTAAAGAAATGAACTTACAGATTTCCTTTTTTACTCTTTGCAGGTCCTACTATGGATTCATTTTCTGGCTACAGTTTTATCCTTTACAACCATTTATTGGTTTTCCTCATTTTGGACAGGTAAATACAAAATATGCTAATCTTTGTTTGTAGGTTTGCTTCATTACACAATTTTTGACAATTCTGTTTATTTTTTTGCAGGTGCTTTGATGTTGTTTGGTTTCTTATATTGCCCAAATTACACAAGACTTGGTGGTTTTGTAGGAAAGCATGGGATGAAGTAAGATTCATTTGATCTACAAATTTTAGTCACCATTTTGTCAGTCTCACAAGAGTTATACAGATTATGGCAATTTTTGTGATAGCGGTATTTAGACCTATGATGGTTACAACAGTTCAAGCAGTGTTGGATATTTTGAATTACATTAATTTTGCAACCATGATGACAGTTTTCATAATTTGGTGAAAGTGAGGATGGTGAAGGCTATTAATAGTAAAGTTAATGATATCTAGTCATCTACATCTACATGTTGCCACCATGTAATATTTTGAACAGATAAATGCACAAAAAATGAACAACTATATGTTGTCCAAAAGTTGATTTAGTGCTTTCACTTACATAAAGTATTTTTAGCAGGCACTGTAGGGATTTGACAAAATGGCCAAAAGCTGAACATTTAGGTTTGAAGTGTGTCCACTTGACAGATTTTGTAGTATGGTTGGAAATTATAAAGAGTTGATTTATTTTTTGTTTCTTTTTCAAGCAAAAATACTTTTGTAATTGCTTTTGCTGGTGGTGGCATCATGAATGTAACAGCATCTTTGTTGATGGGAATCTATGTCATTTTTGAACTGATGGTGAGTCTTTCATTCATAAGCTGCAAGGCTTGCTAATAGGCAGGGGATGCAGGGAGTAGGGAATTAGTGCAGTGGTGAGAGCACTTGCCTCCTTCCATCGTGGCTCAGGTTTGATTTGTGTGGGTTGAGTTTGTTGTTGGTTCTCATCCTTGCTCTAAGAGTTTTTCTCCAGGTCATCCTGTTTTCCTGGCTCCACAAGTCATCTCCTGGAATGTCCACTGCTAAATCCCCAAAATGGAACAATTTTATGAATGAGTGCAAACTATGGGATGAGTTTGGCACCTATGGGCTTCTTTTAAGGTTACCATTACTTGGTTGAATTAATAAACTTGAGTAATTTCACATCATTTGAATTTTTTAGGCATTTGAATGTGATAATGAGGAGAGCACCTGTTTGCGGAAGAAAGAACAGATGTATTGGTCAAGTAGGTGTCAAATTAAATGTTCTAGAAAAGTCAGTAGTATAAATTTCTAGTTAACAATGGCTGGTATTCACTAAGGTGTTTTAAAGTAATGCAGCTTAACCCTTTCACCCCCCAGATTTTATTAGAGTAATTCTTCCTGTGCTGTGTTGATATGGTAAGGAGAAATTCTCTCTCAGTCACTCATGAAAGTTAAAGGGTTACATGAACACAAATTGATGGAAAATGGCAGCCAAAGTAAAGAAATTAAATATATGCAAAAGAGATGCAATATATTGTTAGAATGACGGAATTTAACACAATTTACTTAAACAAGAAATTTTGCTTACTATTAGAGATATGTATTTGTTTTAATAACTAATTATATTTCTTTGTGATTTTTCAGTAACCTTTTACCTTGGCCAGGCATTTTTCCTGGTATGCAGTGTGTTGATTTGTGCCATTTTGTTTCATAACTTCAAAACAGAGGTAAGGTATCAGTTTGAAGGTTTTGTTTTGTCAATTTTCTGTGGGGATGAAGGGGGGGAGGGGGAGTATCCTCTTCTCTTGAGCAAGAAGTTATTAGAAGCAACTTTGCCCCTGTCATTTGGAATGTTATCACAAGTAAACCCCCCCTTCCTGTTCCTCAACACATGTACCAGGAATTGAAGATCAGAGAATTCTCCTACCACTATTTTAAGGCCTGAGCTACTTTTCATTTAGACAATGAGAAATACTCTCCTCAGGCTTTTTAATCCTGTACTACATTTCATGATGTAAAGCCACTACCACACATATCATCAGGCATCCCTGAATGTTTACAGGCTCCTTTTTGTACTCCTGGCTTTAGAGAGGTACTGCAAGAAAGTGTTTTGCCTTATAATGCAACACAATGACCTGATCAGGACTCAAACCTGGGTCTTTTGATTCTAAAATTAGTTTGTTTGCTCTTGTGAGCCTTTCTTGAATTTTTCTGAAGTCATAATTTTTTTATCACCATTATTGAATCTATATGATATACCTTAGTTAAATGTTAACTTGTAGTTAAAACGCTGATTAAAAAACCCATTTTACAGGTGGGTGACCTGATTGAGACACATCTGGTACAGATCAGGGACATTGATAAAGTTATGAAAAGTGCCAAGACAGGAAGTATGAAAGAAAGAAGAGGTGCTGCATTTGAACTTGCCAGTTTAGCGGCCACAGGAGATGACACAAAATTTAGGATTGTACAAGAGGGGGGGTAGGTCTGAATATTTAGCTCCAGCTGTTTAAATGGAGAGAAAAATCTCTTGAGCCAAAAATTTCAATGTCCCAGTCTTTCTATCAGTCATAACTTGGAAACCATTGCTTTGATCCCTGTCATTTTTTCAGCTGTCGGAAGAGCAGGTGGTTCATACATATTAAATGTTCTTAGTGCAATGACTTTCAGCACTTTAAATTTACAATCAAGCAAAATACAATCAAGTAGCTTGTTTTCACTTAAACAAACCCCAGCCAGTTCAAATTGTTTTTGCACTAATCACCAAGAAATATTTCAAAAAAGTCCTTTTTGGAAACACTCCAAGCCTAAAATTAATAGTTTATCCATCAAGGCTTAACATTTTTGGAAATATCAAGTTGATGGTAGATGTATTGAACTGTTATTTGAAACTGTGACCCTCTCAAAAGTAACTGTCCATCACCCTTTTTTTTTCAGACTACCAGCCTTGATGAATTTATGCCTGTCACAAGATCAGGTAAAAATTCTTTCATAAGTCTGCTGATAAATAATTCCAAAATTTTAATATTTGTATGGCATTAGGTATTCACCTAACAGCTTTTTAGCTTCAGTTTTATGACATAAACTGTGTATGCACATGGCTGTGATGGTGCAGGGTGTTCCCTTCAAGCATCTAAGACACTTGAATTTCCAGCTATTATGCAGAACTCTCTGGTTCGACTCTGATGCCCTGAATTTAATGCCCTTAGCTAATCTTTACCCAGAATGTCTTTCTTTTACTTAATTAACCTTGATGGTGAAAGTATTTTTTTCATCTGATTTCCTCAGGCCACTCAAGAATATGCAATAGAGGCAATATCAGAACTACTCACTGTTCCTGTTATCCAGGTTTGAAGTTATTTTTCTGTTTTCAGTGTTATGTCTCACTAGACAACGACTCTCTCTGACAGAATTATGTAGCTTTTTTTACAATGTAACATCGGTAAAACAAATTTTGTAGTTTACTTTGTATGTCACGCTTTTAAGGCTGCAAACTAAATCCTCCATTCTCTTTAAACAATGTACCCACGAGTTAACAACTGTGAAACTTTGACGTTTTAAGGACCAGTTTGTGGAACTGGGTGGAGTTCGCACCATGTGTGCTCTGTTGCACTCCAAGGAGAATCGTGTGGTGAATGAAGCTGTGACAGCCCTGTCGTATATAGTATCTGACAGTGAAGCTAACAGGCAGGTGGTCATCGGAGAAAACGGGTAAGAACCAAAAGAAATATAAATCAGTGATATAAATATTTGCCGTTCATGTATTTTAAAACATTGCTGTTGTAAGTGGACAAGTGAAGTAGAAAGGAGAATCAAGATATTTTCATAAAGATAACAAGGAGTATATGAATCTGGCCTGCAAAAGAGGGAAAGGAGGTAGAATGGTTGTTAAAAATTCGAGAGTAGTGAGAAGAAAGCCCACAACCACGCTTTGAGCTATTTATGCTCTTCCCGAACGATTTTTAACTTTTTCTTCATGATTCCTTTTACACCTGGCTGCTAAGTCACTTTACAGCCGCCCTTACCCTCAAAGACAAAAACGGGCAATGGGCCCTTTCCGATTTTTTTTGTGGGTAAGGGGCGGCTGTACACAGGTTTCTCGCTGATATGAATTCTGACCACTAAGTAACTAAGGAATAACTGCATATCTATTACAGCTAATAACCTCCAGTGACACATGTTGTAAAATTCCACATAACTTGTACAGTCTTTTGATACAACTCATTCAGAGCTTAGGTAAAATGTAGATGCACGGGGCGGTGGGGCAAGCTCCATTTGATCACGGAGCATATAAAAGGGTCTTGCTGGCCATATGAAGCATGGTGGATTGTGAGAGATTCATATGTTTTCTTGATGGAAGGCAAGGGAGGGGAGGGTTAGTTGTACTGTGAGGCTACCCTTAAAGGGTAATATAGTATTATCAACTGAGTTGTTGACGTGAGAATTGCAAAGCTAACATTTCGAGCGTTAGTCCTTCGTCAGAGCAAGTGGAGGAATTGTGGATTTTGTATGTTTTTATTTAGAAGGTCAGGTAAAAACTGACACCACTGAGCTAAGGCTTCTTTTAAAACGGTGTACCTCTTATTTATGTTTCACGAAGCTGTGAATGAAATTATTGCAATTCCTCTTTTCCATTTACAGCTTGGAGGATTTGTGCTACGTTGCTGAACGAAGTAAGTGTATCGATACTGACAGTATCTGATTTATTATTTACTTGAAAGATTCAACAAGTTTGATTTTTGATATCTCTTTTAAGGGTTTAATTAATGGTATCAAATTATTTTGTGAAAGAGTACTTTTGGACTTTCTCCTCCTAAAAAAAACAATTACAATTCGAGAACTTCTGCACACTCACTTTTTTGCAAAAGATTGTTCTATATCAGGTATTGAATAGATTGGCATCTAGCGGTTTTTTAGACATTAACAATTAGCATAAGAGAAAACATAAACGTTTTCACAGAAATGCACAACAGCACGCTCAACTATGTAATTAGCATAAGCACGAGCTCCGCACCTGGTATAAGTTAGAATGATTTCGTAAAGAATAAAGGTTGCCAGTTTTAACATGCAACTGAGCAAGTAACAAAATTTGAGGTTCACTTTCATCGGCTCAAAAGTGTGAAATGTCAAAGATTATGCATCCTAAAAAATTTACCTGAAAGATGTTATGTTCAGGTAATGATATTGTAGGGAGAAATTAGGTGCTAATAACTCTTTTGGGTCAAAAGGTAAATAGGGGGTTTTGACAGCAGTTTTACAAATTAGACTTAATACTCTTTCTTTTTTCTGTTTCAGTTCAAGTCCCAGCCTCTCGAATCCTTGCAGCAATCTTCCTTGAACTTGTGTTTACGGCAGAGATACGAGTCATGCTTTCCCAACAGAGTGCGCCTGGTATGACATTAACCCCTTTACACCCTAACGTCAGTATTCACACTGCTCTCTATTCATTTCCTTAAGTGTTTGATTCATAATCGAAAAGCTTGACGCATAAAATTTTTGTGTAGTCCACCCCGTTTTTGTTACATTAAAAGCCGTACCAAGTACTTTTTTTATCATTGAATCTTCTAATCAGTGACATAATAGCCTTCTTCTTTCTGTAGCTACTTCTCTTGTGCATCTTTGCAAAATTCGAGATGCAGAAACGCAGCGACTTGCTCTTCAAACACTGGAGCTATTGGCCATAGAGAATTCTGATGTCATTATTACACATGTAGGTTGCGCATTCTGGTTTCCCAATTTTTAACGTATTTAATTTGAATACTAGCAAATCGGTTCCTTGAAAGTGAGTTGGAGTAAAGGAGTGTAGGACGAACTTCTTACGCTTTCATAAAATACTGATTATTGTGATCAGCTTGAAGTAGTTTTATTCCATCCTTTTGTTAGTCTCATAAACAAGTATTAGATTTTACCTTTATCGTGTACAAATAAAGGGTATTCTTGTTGCCTGAAAAAGGAAAACCTCGTATTTTTGGAGAACGAGCTTTGGAAGTTTGGACCCTCGGTAGAAATTTCTACCGAGGGGGTGGTCGTTGGGTAGAGGAAACCGAGGGGAAGGGGAAAGGAGCCCGCCCACTCCTCTCTCCGGCCACTTTTATCCCGGAACAAACATGGAAGCTGGGTGGACGATCGCGAGCTTAAAACGGTAACTTGCTCTCCCCAATAAGACAACTGTACTGTAGGGTAGAGAAAGAATGTCGCCATTAAATTTTTCGTTTCTAATAATTTTAATTCATCCCAGGATTCCTTGCTGGAGTTGCTGCTGTCTCTTCCCAATCTGACAGACGATGAACAGCTGTTCTTGCTGGCAGGAAAGATCATTCTTTATTACGCTGAAAGTGAGCTGGTAAGTAACAGAGATACGACACGTATGTACAAACTTGAGCGAAAGGTAATATTGAAATTCACAGATTCGGACGACGTTTCAGTAAAAATCTAGAAAAATCCACATGCACAAAATGATGAGAGCGCTCTTTCTATCGGTTTACCGGAGAAATATTCATCTGTGTTTCTTATTACTAAGCTTCTTTGCAATAGTAACGAACAAAACGTTCAACGAACTTTTCTTCTGACCCTTTATACCTTATCATCAGTTTGTATATACTCTGTACTTTTCTCTATACATTTCCTAAGGTGCTGACAAGGAGAATTTGTCGAACAATCAAGAGCTTCTTAAGTTGATTGTGATTTCCTTTATTGTCATGACCTTAATGTGCCATTCAGGGGAGATTTTGTAAGGAGAAATTAGATACTAGTCACTCTAAGCGGTTTAAGTTATTACAAATTCTGAAGAGGTAGCACTTTACAATTATATAACAAACTATGTCCTGTCTATCCCTAATTTCAGGCTTGTCAGAAACTTGTGGAGGCTGAGAACTTGAAGTTCTGTCTAATGGAGTTAGCATACAGCTTGGATCCTCTGCTGCAGAATGTAGTGGCCAAGATTATTCTGGCTATGATAGACTCACACGAGAACAAGTAAGTGTGTGCCTGATAATTTGTGTGGTACATTCTTCCATGGTAATCGGACTTTTTTCCAAAACAAAATTTAGCACGAATATTTTATTTTCATCCCCCTTGATATTGGGTAATCTTTAAAGTTTTAGTTTGGGAAAGTGTCAAATCTTCAAAGGAAGAACGTAATCCGAGAACTGATGAAGGATGCAGCTCAACTGTAGTATGCATATTCTCCATGCTCATTGTTCTCCACACATTTCCAAAGGTGTTGACAAAGAGGATTTGTTTAGCAATCAACAACGTCTTTAGTTGGTGATCATTTTCTTTATTCTCGTGACCTTTATGTGTGATTCAGGGGAGATATTGTGAGGAGAAATTCCCTCTTGGTCACTCATGGGAATTACAGGGTTAATAAATGTTCGATGTCTCATTATTAAACTCAAGGTGAAGCACTTGCTCTGATTTTTTTCGCTTTAATAATTTTTTTCTTTTTTTCTTTCACTTAGGGACGAAATTGCCGAGCTTGGCTTGGATGAAGTGTTAATCCACATCAGAAATGAGTCTGCAGACCGAGATGCTTGGCGCATGGCAGATCATGGACTGATGATACTACACAATGTCAAACAAACTACTGATTCAAACAAGTCCAAATCACTTGCCACAGACCTACCAACTAAGAAAGCTCTTTAAACCATGTGATGGTTACGCTAGAATGTAAGGTTGAAAGTCGAGATGAAGAAGTAGCCTTCAACTTTTACATTCGCTTTTTCACTCTTTTTTTCCATTATGTTCGGTTTTTTCTTTAACAAAATTTCTCTTGCCTACGAAACAGTATAGCTGGAAACGTAGAAAAATAGAAAGAATAACGAAAGAAAAAAAGATAGACGAGAGCATACTGTGAGCTCTGTTTATTCCAGACTTATACTCACTCAAAGGTAATTGTAAAAAGCAACGTGTAAATAGGCAAACATTGCAATACGTTAAGAGTGAATCAGCTTATTGTTAATCATTGAAGAAAAGCACAGAACTCCATGAGACGAATTTTAAACCGTATCGGTGCAAAACTTCTCGTAGAGGAACACAACGTTTAACCCTTTACACTCTATTGTCAGTATGCATTTTCTCAATACTGTTCTCCATAAGTTTCCTAAGGTGCCGACTAGGAGAATTTGTTTAACAATCAAGAGCTCCTCTAGTTGGTGATCATTTCCCTTACTCTCGTGACCTTAATGTGTGATTCAGGGATGATATGGTGAGGAGAAATTAGATGCTAGTCACTCTTTGGGATGAAAGGGTTGAGTATTAGGCTCAGGTCACGCAGAGAAAGTTTAGTGCTGCTGCAGGAACGGCGTCGATTACAGAACGGGTTCGTTGTTTGAAAATTCTTACTTACCCTTCTTGGTTGAAAAACCGCGAAACAAGTTCCTTAGTTCCTGCATATCCAGTTGCTGGGCTACTTTCCCAACAATATGTATTCAACTCACACGAGTCAATTCACTCCCCATCTTTGTGTCAAAACCTTTTGCCCCCAAAATTTAATCTCTCCATCATAAATTCTTACCGAAGATAACAAATTTGCTATGACTTTTCCAGCGTTGCCATTCCTTTTTGCACATTGGGCTTTTAGTAGATATAGGTAATGGACAAACCAGCCTTACAAGTGTAGTTGACGCAAATTGTTATTTAAGTGTAAAAAAGTATTTATAGCAGGAATAAGTAGGTTTAGTTTTTGCCAAAATGGCCCCAAGAAAGCGTCTGGTTTTAACTCCTATTGAAAAGCGATGTACCTGTTGATCGAATTAAATATTTTTGTACCAATTGCATTGTGTTCTTAAATATTTTGATATTTTAATGCATCAAATGTAAGCTATGTTGTATAAAAATTACGTAGCTTATGTTAATTCAGTCGCGATTAGACTCAATGTGGTGGATGATTTTGCCTTAAAAACTCCTAGTGAGTTGATTCCTCAGGAGGTCCTCTCGACTGAAAATGTAGGTTTCTCATTTCTAGGGTAAAATAATGACCATAAGAAGCCTTATGTCCGACCGTCAAAGCATTCTGGATATTCGAATAATTTTGAATTTTCTATCAATTTCATAGGGTTGTAACGGAATGATTAATCCAATTTATTACAAAAAAAACGTTTTAAGAGGGTTTTAAGTAAAGGAATATTAATATTTATAGTTACAGTAAAAGCGAGGACCACAATCAAATTCATTTTTTTCGTGTAAAATAAAATTCCGAAGTTATTCCAAGCGCATGGAAACATTCAGTACTTCAGCCTGATTTCCGATTTCATTATCAGTAAGGGTTTAAAGAAATTCACTATGCAAGGTACCCATATATCGTCTGGCGGAAATACCACAGGTGCCTCTTTGCTGCTTGATCTATTTGACGATGACAAAATCCGATCCAGGCCTTTTATGAGTGTCCGGATATTTTCGGGGGATATTCAGAAGTTTACGGAATGTCTAAGAAATAATATAATATTTAGAACTGTTGAAGATATCAGTCAGGAATACTTATAGCTTTATTGGCATGCTTGAGTACTGTTTTTAATTCCCTGCTATTTTTGAGAAACAATCCTCACGTACATGCCAGAATTGTCGTAACGTTCAGGAACTGATCAAACCTGATCATCTTGATAGAAAAAAATGCATCTATGTTGTCTTAAAAGTTGTTTTTGTTGTGCTTGGTTCCCCCTACACCCTAACATCTGTAAGCAAATTCTGAAGAATATGTCTAAAAGTTAAGAGACCTTTATTCTCATGAACTTGATATTTGATAGCCTATAGGTTATAAATTTCGCAAAAATAGAAATAACATGAAAATTATCCACTGGGAACTTGATAGCTCATGCATAAAACCTTTACTTTTACATAGTTGTCAAAGCATTGTGTTTGTCAAAAACGATCATGATGTTAATTTCGTTACTATTCAAATTCCCCACAAATAATGAACAGGAAGAGCTTAGCCGCAAGCGTATTCTGATGTAACAGGACGTACATCTATTATTTTAATAATAAGATACGAATTAAAATACGTCAAAAGATAACCGTTTGATGGATAAAAAGATGAATAAACTATCACCTCGAACTATATCGAAGTTCAATTGATTTCAAGGTCAGATGGTGCGGATATAAATAAAAACATGGGTCCTTTTTATTGCTTAAACACAGTTTTTCTGCCTCGCAAAATACGCCGACGATTAATTTGTCGCGAATTTGAGTTACCTGAAAAGTTTTATTAAGAAGGCATTTAAACAACATTTTTGGGATATATTTTTAGGGAAGACCTATCCCGTCACTGGCCCTCCTCACTTATCGGATGTGATCCCCTCCCCACCCTAAGGATGTCCGAATTCTTCTCATTCCGTTACATTACTTAGTCGTTCCAAACAAGGCAAGCCCACATACAGAGCCACAGTTCACTTTGTCAGGAGTACAATACAACTTAGCGGTTGACTGATCTTGTGTTAGCTGATAACAATGGCCTCCAGGACTCCAGTTCGCTTAGACCCAGTAACAGGCAAAAAGATTCCACCGCCTGTTTCGCCGAAGCCTGTCAGAATGACAGCCACACGGTTAACGAAAGCGAATTCCAGACCGCCACCACCATCGCTTCAGTCTTCAGGTGGAATGAAAAGCACTGAAGAAGAACTTGACGCACTAACTGATCTTCTTGTGAAGAATTTGGAGAATACAGGCGATCCAGACTTTTTCGGTAAGGCACTGCGCTGTGTTGCATTGTTGATGTTTACTTGTTCTGTTTTGCATTGCGTCTTGTGCGAGGGCTTCTTTTGCAGTTCTGTCTAGGCATTGTTTGGGTTTTGGGTAAATCTGTTTATAATACTCAACTCGTCTAGGCTTTTTCCTCGACTGGATTTACATGGTTATGTTTTATTAATCCTGTGCAATGAACAGACGCTGTTTACTTTTCGATTTGAGTGTTGTATCAAAGCACACAGTGGGTCAGAAAATTGGTAACACTGACTTTCCTTTCCTTACAGCGGATCAAACATCGCTTGATTCTTAAAGTTTCAGTTTTAGTCTCACTAATGTAATAGCACTTAACCAGCTTTAGAAATGACGTCGCAAATTTACTGTAAAGCCCGATATACTCTAAAAAGATGATCTTTCCTTAGACACGTAATTTGCCAAAAAATGGAAAGAAAATTTTTTTGTGCTGTCCAATCGTATTCTAGCTTAAAAGTAAAAAACATAGCGTAGCTTAAAACTGTATACCAGTTAATGTTCCTTTAAAAAAAATTAAAGCTGTTATGCTGTTACTTTTACAGTATTAGCGTGGAATTAAGAAATTGAATGAATAATTTATTGATCCTTGCTTGCAGAAAACTGAAATTGTTAAAATCTTTCACATTCCTTTCTTGGGTGTCACGGTGTCTAGGAACTTATAGAAATGTCCTGTTAGGAATTGCTCCAGTGTGCTACTCATCTACTGCTGTTGCATCATTCAGCTACCAAATGTTCACCTTTGAAAGTTAACTCAGCTGACAATCTCCATATTTGCAACATAGTTATGTCAGTTTGTCATGTCAATTGTCCTAGTTCACAACATCTGTTAGGGTGGCATTACTTCAATATTTAAATTAGGTAGCTAGATATGATATGGGGAACAAATTGGTTTTTTTTTTTTAAGTGAACTCTCTATGAACAGGAAATTCACCATTTTCCAAGATTTAGCTGACTTTTGAATTCAAAACTTAACATCTTGAATATCTCTGATCATTTCAAATGGCCAGTGATTAATTACAGAACTGTTGCTAGTGGCTTCTCCTTTTACACAACATGTCACACAATTCCTTGATTTTGCCCAACCATTCAAGACATAGACAAACAAGAATTTCTACTTGCATTGAGTATAATTTTTTTTTGATATTCAAAAGACATTTAGAATACGGTAGATATTCTGTCAAAAGTTTTTCAGGAATACTTATTTGTGCTCTGTTTACATTAGCTTAGAGAGAACATAGTTACAACACCTAAATATAAGATGAAATGTTTTCTAGACCCAGAGCGTCAAGGTAACATTTTTTTTCATTCTTTTAACATTCTTTTAACTCTCAAAAGTGATAAACATGTAACTTTTCCCCACAATAACCACCAGAATTGACAATCAGATCTAGGTTTTTAAGGGTCAAGTGAGGCTTTACCTAGAATATTTAGTGGCAGAAAACACACTTGTCATTTATTTGAATTTGAAAGTGGACCAAAATAATCAAGATATCATGAACAGTAAGGGGACGACTTTTTTATTTTTTATGATTAATATGTGTTTGTTTGTTTATTTTTTTCATAGGAATGTGCAGTAAATGTGGGCAGAAAGTCTCAGGAGAGGGGACGGGTTGTACTGCCATGGAAAAATTATTCCACATCAAGTGTTTCCTTTGTGACAAATGTGGTGAGCAGATTTTCAGTGTTTATTGGTATTCCTGTGGTTCAGTTGATCTTGATGTCCATGTCCATGTCCAGGGTGTATCTGGTATGAGACACTTTGACTGGTTTCCATAACCTAACCTTTCAGGAACAGATAAAATAAGAGCAACCTGAAGATTCTGAAGATGTTAACAAGATAATATAAAGTGGTCCTGCATGCGTGTCAACAGACATACACACAGGTCTTGGGGACATTTCCCGTCCAGATGACCAGTCTCAGCACTCTTCCTAAGCAGAGTACCAAAATCTGTTATGGGCTCAAAGGAGCTTGGGGGAGAGCATGTTTTTCAGGCTCTGATTTGTTTCCTCTTTGAGTATGTTCAGTTGCCCAGTGGCTCCTGTCCTTATCAGCCTTAAAATTTCCAATGTGGAAGATCCTTGCAGGCACAGTTTTAGAAGGATCTCAAGGTTCTCAAAGGTTTTTCTTTGGGAAACTGAGGAGCCCAGCTCTTTTAAGCCTTCAGAAGAGCAATTTTTATTAATTTTCCCAAAGTGAAATGCAAATTGCCCCAGAATCTCATGCTGTGTGCATGGCCCTTGTGTTAGTATTAAGTCTGGCTGGAAATTCATACTATGGTCTATACTATTTCACCTTTGATATGTTTCTGGTCAAGCAGGATTTTTCTTCAGAGTTTTATTTACTGTTATTTTCTCATCCACGTAGCTGACTATAGTTCCTACCTGTTTTCATAGGATGTCAGCTGACTGGCAAGGTGTTCTACAAAGTGGAAGAGGAAGTGTTTTGTGAGGCAGACTATCTAGTGAGTGTTATTTTGGGAAATATTTTCTAATTAAATATGTTGCTCAAACAGAGACAGGTAAACATATCAAGATGTACAGACAGAATGTTTGAAATTTTGGCTATTTATGGCTTAAAACCTGACTTTCACCAGCTTTGTCGTTGTATTTGCTTAGCTATCTAGCAAAACTCAACTTTTCTTCAAGCTTCCAAACTGAAAACAACATGGAAGGTAAACCTTCTAGAGAGGAATAACACCAATTTTGTAGGAGTGATTTGAGAGATTAATGGTTTACAATAATCTACCATATATTTGCACAATAAATCAAAATTTAAATTTAAAAATTTACCTTAAGCTGTTTATTTACAGGATACACTGGAGACCTGTTGGGCTTGTAACAAACGTATCACAGAAAGGGTAAGGAACTCATAACATTTCTTATAAAATTTCAATTGAATTGAACTAGCCTTGTTTGAGTGATCAAAAGAACAGGTAAAATGCCATCTTTTGAAGTTTGATGCTCCAGAAGGTGTTTGACAGCTGATAAAAAAGAGAGAGAGAGAGATTGATTCACTGCACAGCATCATGTACTTACAGGGTACTAATGCATTAGGGTGCTGATAGAAGCATTCTAGTCTGGGTAGCATTCAGTAATAGCGGAGCTCACAGAGCGTAGCCCCATAATTGTACAAAATGGTAGTAGTAACCCATCAAGCTGAAAAAATTTGGATTTATGACCATACGGGCGTCCGTACAAGGTGCTATGCATGGTCAACTGTATGGCGGGCATATCAATACCACGGCTTTGTCCAGTAGTCCAGTGGTCAGTACACTGGGCTCCAAGTCGGATGACCCAGGTTCTGGTCCTGGCCAGGGCAAGGCGTTGTGCCCTTGAGATGTGCGGGAAAAAAAAAATGCAAGCTCTGCTTTTGGGCTTGGCTAAATCTATATATTATGTACATTCAAATCTGAAGGTACTGGTACATCTTGACTAATTAATCCCATGGTTCCTAAAACTCATTAACATGTAATTTCTCATTATCAGCAAACTTATTAGCTGAAGGGTGCTCTCTTAAAAAAAGGGAGAAATTTTTTCAACTACGAGTGAAATTATTAGTTAAAGCTTGAAAACTGAAGGTTGAATCCCAAAAATTAAATTTTAACTTTAAAAGGGAACAGAGGCCCAAAGAATTGTAATTTTTTCACATTCATTTTTAGTTAGCTTTGGAGGAGCGAGATAAAGTATACAGAGTTATTTTCATTCACTTCTTGTATTGTATGAAAAAGTGTGATTTTCAGTCTCTTTTGCAGGGGTATGGGGGCAGGGGAAGGTGGGCAGGATGAGGTGTGATGGGGGTGGGGTGAGGGGCAGGGTGTAATACCCTCTATTCCACTCTTGGGTCATTTCCTACAGATCTATTCAGTTTTAAGATGTTTACTTTATTTATGGAGTGAAGTGCTGATGCCATTTTATTTACAGTACCAAATTCTGTTATCAGATTCTACGGGCCACTGGGAAATGTTTTCATCCAGACTGTTTTGTGTGTGAAGTTTGTAGTAAAAAACTTGATGGAATACAGTTCACAGTGGACAACTTTAATATAATCCATTGCATTGAGGACTACTATAGGTATTTATGTTATGACAAGTTTTTGATTGTAATAATGATTACTATTAGAATTCTAATGGTAATGACAGTACTGATAATCATGATCATCATTACATTTATTGTACTTATTCAATAAAAGTTGGAAAAGAAAAACACCAATCTGATTTCAGTTAATTTGATTTTTTTTTAATCAGTAAGTGTTTTTACCTTCCCCAGTTGTAACATACCTAATTAATATAATGCAATAAAATAGAGAAAATCAAAGTTTCCACTGGAAATTTGTTATTTCTTGATGTGTCAATATTTTGACCGCCAATATTTCAGAAACTAAGTGTTTAATTCTTTCTTATTACAGGAAATACTCTCCAAGATGTGCAGCTTGCAATCAGCTTATAGTCCCTGAAGAGGTAAATAATTTTCTATTTAGTAGTACATTTTAGCCAGCTACATAAAAATCCTTAGATAACAAGACTAAATAATATTATTTAAGGATTGTTCTCACTTTTTCTAATGCATTACCTTAAAAATCTGGTTGTTCCTTTTTGCATGTCAATAATTAATGTGTGTAAAACAAATGAAAATCTGATTATCACATTTTACATTTCCCCCTCCAAAAAATTATTCTAATGTAAAATATGTTTCTCACATCTTTGGTCAAAATGATATACCGTTAACCATGGTCATTATTACATGTCACTTGAAAAGTGTGTAATTTTGTGACCTCACTACATGTTTGCTGTTTCATACTGCAACATAATATCCAACTGCACTGAGTAATGACAAGTACAAATTATATGCAATATGAATACAAATATCATGCAATATTAAGGCAGTTGGTTATTTTTCTCTGAAAAAAGACTTGTTGGCTGTGCATGCTCTGCTTCTGTATCTTCTTTACCTTCCCACCTTCTCAAAAAGTGCCTAAAGTTTTTGTTTGTATTTTGACCCACCTTACAGGCCCATCAAAATACCCCACAACTTGCAAAACTAGTCATCAATATTACACGCTAGAATATGTAATAAAACATATATTTTCCTGTATTCTATTTTACACTCAAATTAATGTTGTTCAATGTTCTTTCAGGGTCAAGAAGAAACTGTTCGTATTGTCTCAATGAATAAGGATTTTCATGTCAAGTGCTATGTTTGTGAGGTTAGATATACAAAACCTTTTTAATATTGAATTGGAGACCTTAAGTAAGTCTGTTTTTAAAGACTCACAAGAATTTTGTGACTTTTAACTCTTCAAATATCACAAGTGATACTTAAAGGTTCTTTCACAAATTGAATAGTTTACATAATCTTGCAAAGAGAATAATTTTTGCAAACTTGTCAGCTGGAGGTTCATACCAAATTATCCTGACAAACTAGTAGGGAAATGTTAAGCAGCCAGAAGGGGGAATTACCATATAGATTATGGGAGTTAAATGGTTCAAGAAGCCCCATCACAGTATCTTTAGTTCCTATAATTTAACCCTTTAACTCCCATGAGTGACCAAGACAGAATTTCTCCTTACAATATCAATACAATATCAATCAGATAAGTGATGAGAATAAAAAAATATCAATTTGGGGTTAATAAGTTGATCCAATACTAAATTCTCTGAACTAACATTATAAGAATTGTATGGTTAACAGTCAAAAGAATTACAAATTTGATCAGGGAATTAAAGGGTTAAGGTCATCAAAAATTGTTATTAATCAGATGAAAACCTTTAACCCCTTGACCCCTGAGACTGATTAGCCTCTAATTTCTCCTTAGCATAAAAATGAAGGCTTTATTCTTCAGAGTGCAGAAACTGTTTCGCACTGTCTTAAAAATTATTGTGTATTATTATACCTCACAGTTAGTATACATGTACGCTATTAAGCTTGCTGTATTTGACTGTACGGCCAACTGAAGTCAAAAGTTTGTGAATGGAAATCTTTTTCCTCTATTTGAACCCAAAGATATAATGAACATCCTGCTAACCTCGTTTTCTCTGTTTGTACTGTAAGTTACAGAAACTCATTTCTTTCTGCTCTGATTTAATAGCTTTCACACTTCATGCATAGGCCATAAATTTGACCAGAAAATATTTGGTCTATAACTTATAGTGTGGACCGCTAACTTGGCTAATAAGAGGTATTTAGACACCTGCCATCATAAACACATTTATAGTTACTTTCCCACATTAGTTACCATCTAGTTTTTGGTTGTTTTAGGACTGCAGTGCCCCTTTATCAGCAGAGAAGGGTGGCTCTGGCTGTTATCCTTTGGACAATCACCTTCTATGTCAAGACTGCAACGCAATCCGTGTTCAGAAGATGACAGCTGAACTAGATTATAGGCCAGCACGGCCTTTGACAACTGAACTATGAGACCTGTGTGGTTACTAACAAGTAGAAGCTGACTTTGTGAATGAGGACAATGTATTATCAATGGTTATGTTATTATAATTAACTACTTCATTGTTAACTGGGAATAGTTGTCAGAAATTCATTGTGTCTGCAGTGTCAAGGAACACAGTCTCTGACTTTGAAATTCAGCACCAGCTTGATTGTCATGGAAGAAGTTTCCTTAACTTGTTTGGACTGTTTTTAGAAATTAGTATAAGTGATTTGTTTTCTAAACGGTTGTATAGAAAAGTCTTGTCTCAGGGTAAGAATAAAGCATTAGTCAGTTGTAAAGGGACTGAACTTTCCTTCTTCTGATGAAACTTCTTCACTATGTGAGCTGATAAAGTGATTACCCGTCCCGCTGGTTGGGGCTGAACATTGGTGCAAATGTTTCTGAAGAAGAAAAAGAGCCTCCTGTTCCTTTACTAAAGCAATAAAGCACTGAGATTTTCATAGGTTTATTATGGTTAAAGCAAGTTTGCAGCAGTACACAAAATTCCTGTTTGGTTGCTACCTGAACAGAATATCTGTTAGATGCTTTCAATTGTACAATAATTTTAAAGTTTTCGCAGATTATAACTATCACCAGCTGGGAGTTTATGGCTTGACATAGAATGGCAGAGTATAAAAATAGCAATGAATAAAATCAATCATTGTTCAGAAATTATGGAAGTTTGTAATGCCATGGTTGACTGTTGTTCAGAGAAAAAGGTTTTGATAGAATATGAAACAATTTTTTTTGGTGATTTAGTTTGTTTGTTGGTTTTCTTTTTGTGGTATATTATAACAAAGGGTATATTTATTTAACCCTTTAACTCCCATGTGTGACCAATTCCAAGGCAGACCATTGCATAACATTATCACAAAAATATCAAGCTGACAAGAGGTGAGAATAAAAGAAAGTATCAATTAGGGGATAACTGGTTGATCCAATTCAAAATTCTCTGCTCTAACACCATAAGAATTGTATGGCAGATGGCAAGGAGAATTACTTGAGAGAACTTGGGTGTGAGAGGGTTGGAAAGATAAGTTCACTTTTGAATTTGTGTGTAGTTTCAAATAGAATGTTTTAAGTAAATTTTAAGATAACACGCACTTTGACAAATGAATAAAAAAAATCTTGATTTATTTAGTGTACTAAAGTTCCTACTATGATCAGGAATTGCAATGGTCACCAGCACCTTTTTTGAGCAGAAAGCTGATGTGGAGAAATATATGAGCTTAGGGATATTGATTGGCATTTAAAGCCAAATTCTTACTACTAAAATTTTAAGACATTTATGGCAGGTACTGGAAAGAATTGATGTGTAGATCTTAGGCATAAGAAGTCTAACAGTTGATCTTAGAACAAGTTTGGCTCTTTCAGAAAAAGGAAAATTAAAGGATTAACCTTCTTATAAGACCATCATTTCTGCAAATTGAAATAACTTGCTTAAGTTCAAGAAAATTATTAGTTGGTAGTGAGACACCAGAGAACCTCATTCCCTTTGACTGTGCTGTCAACAAAATGTCTGAATGGTCATTCTGCTTGAATAACTTTCAACTTCAGAGAGGCTTCCTTGGTTTCAACCAACCTCAGGTTGTCAGTCAACCAGATCAACCATATTCTGCCACCAGGGATTGTGTAAATTGTCGCTTCCCATAAGAGTGGCTCTACAATTGCACTGAGAAAGGTGTGCACTCCACAAATGTTTACTTCTTTTCCAAGTCCTGATTCAAGCTTTCCCATGCTAAGGAAAGGTACAGCTGTGTCTCTGCTTGCCTCATTTTCACTGATAATGTACATCAACATCACTCCACATCAACTTCAATAGAAACAATGTGTTTTCCTGGCACCATGGCTAAACCAAGAATCCGTGGCTCTTCTTTCTCATCTGCATGAACATTAAAAAAAGAAAGGACAAGTAGTTAACCCTTTAACTCCCAAAGATGTGATTTTCAATTCTCTCCTTTAGCTGCTACACATTTCCTTATAAACTGGTGATGAGAATTTGGTGTTAGATCAAGATGACAACTTCTACCTGATAAGTTTGACTACTCTCTTAACCTGTTTGCTGGATAATGAATGAATATTTAAGGGAGAAGTTACATGTCAATCGTGTCCGGGAGTTAAGGTGAGGATGGGAGAAAGACAGAGTAGCTCTACATCATCAACTCAGTTGATAAAACCAAATTATCACATGGTAGCTTTGGGTTTGTTCTATCAAGACAGTTGGTATAGTGTTGCAGGAATCAAGTGTAAAATGAATGGAATGACTTTCTAAATAGACAAATGTCTAACTTAACTTAACTCACTCTCCAGCTTATGTCATCCCACACAAATGCCATGTTCACATAAGGGAAGACAATTTACATTAACACTACCCCTCTCCACCCAGGAATACAAATGACTGCAAGGAAAAGCTTAACAAAACACTGGAGGGGAGGGAGGGGTACCTGTGGGTGACTCACATCCCACTTGGGAATTGTGGTATGCCACCAATCATAGGTAGCCAGAATCAGAGATAAGCACCATGAATGGATGAATGGTGAACCACTTTACCAATAAATTAATGAAAAGTTTCAGTACCTGAAGAACCAACAAACTCCTGACATGATCCTAAAATTATATTCCTATCTTGATCAGTGCATAGGAAGGAACCAATTAATGTTCTTCCATCAGAGATCTTTATTCTCATGATCTTGTTAAGCCATGACTCTAGGAGTTTCCTTTTTTCACTTTTTTCTGGGTTGTCACCATTAAATTCTGTCTCCTAATTAAAGAGAAATGGCACAGTACTATAGTGAGATTGTCATACAGCAAAGCTTACTTCAAAAATATTTTTAGCATACTAAGTAAAGATAGCCTATCTACAATGTTAATCCTACACCCCTGTAGGAGGAACAGGGATGGCCCTACAGTGGTAATAACCCTTGTCTCCCTCTGATGTGGCCTGGGTTCAACTCCTGCACATGGGGCCTGATTATCAAAACGCCTGGTTTCTTTACCAGCCTGAAGTAACATTTTGAAATCTAACTCTAGGGCATGAGAGCATACGTCCTAGTTCGAAAACCATTTCAGTCTGTTTTGTTTCCTGATATTTCAGAGCTTGCGTTTCAAAACTTTCAAATTACAATCTTGAAATACCATAAATTTAATGCTCGAAACCAACAATTTAAACAAAGCCTGATGTATAGCAGGATGAACTTTGATGGGTTTTAAGGTTTTTGTTTTTTTTGTAACCATTCACTTGTCAGTAGGGGCAATGAGCTAAATTGCCACCAAATCACAAATTAGAGATACGTAAAATTCAAAATACTCAAAAGAAGTATTTCGCATTGATTAAAAAGAAAAAATACCATTGATATTAAAGTAGAGCAAAGATTGTTATCGAGTTTGTCCATTCTACGACTAAGAACCAGTGTCTGGGAAACATACCACATTAGACGATGGGCTTGATTCCTTTTTTTCCTCAAGAAGCTGCATATTATGCAAAATAAGATAAAATATTACTTAAATGCAAAAGACCCTTGCTGGAAATATTCTCGCAAAATGAATATAGATGTTACCACATCTGTCGCCTCTTCCACTCCGTCCGCCATGTTTTCCTCTACGTCTGGTAAGGACTAAGTAGGAGACTTCCCGTATGTTCAAGGGCGGTTGCCAGGATGTTTCAATTGACCAATCATCTTTTTATGACGTAAATCCTATTGCGTTGAAGCTTTTTTCAAGGAGTCCATCTTGGATAGTTTCGTGATAAAGGGTTTGAAGGAAAATCCGTTTCATCGTTGTCTTCGAAAGGTTTTTCTCTTGGATAATACCATCAATTTTTTCTTAGTAATCCTAAGTTTTCCTTGTTTGTCTCTTATTTAAAATTTAATGCCACTGAACCTGTCAAACATGGTTCTAAAGTTAAGAATCGCCGTCGTTTGCTCCAGTAACCAAAACCGCAGTATGGAAGCTCATAATTTCTTAAGGTAAAGCGTTTCACGTCCAGAAAAGTTTCTAAAGAGACACTTTTATGTAGTTGTTTGTTAGGCCAACGATTGGCCATGGTCGGTTTGCTTTTTGAGGGAAGAATTGCGTTAGGAATGTGTTTTTTCGTTTCTTTTGTTTCAGCAAGCGCGGTTTCAATGTGAAGTCATTTGGTTCAGGAGTTCAAGTGAAGTTGCCCGGCCCAGCTCCGGATCGACCAAACATTTATTCATTTGATACAACCTACGATGAAATGTACCGAGATTTACTGAAAAAAGACCCTCAACTGTATCCAGTCGATTTTCGAAGTTTTAGCGTTGTTGCTATTCAAGAGTAGCAAACAAAGGCGGTAATCTGGTAATGGAAATTTGCTCAGATTCTACTTGCATTCCATCACGTAATGTCGCTAATTGAGCCCCTTTTTGGTTGTATCATTCCCTATTTTTAGTATCCAGGAAATGGAACGTAATGGGAAATTTTCTACTGACTAATAGAAAAGATAGTTTTGGTTAGATCTTGCCTTTTAGGTTAACAGGCGGTTAAAGCATGTGCGAACGTAAGTAAATTGGGTTGGCAAATATCAAATGACGTAGAAGCGTTGTTTGCCATCGGGAAATTCAATATCATTTCTTTGCAGCTCATGAGAAGTGGACCAGAATGTCTCGGCACTCAAAATGGAAAGCCTGTGTGACTAATGCGAGTTGATTTACCATACTTTGTGAAAATAGTTAAATTTTAATGTTAGTGAGGGACACAGTGCTTTGTGTAATTGAGGCAGACATCAACAAAGGTTGACAGGGATGAAAGAAGAAATGGACCAGATTGTGGCAAAGGTAATATCCTGTTTCCTGAGACACATTTTTGTGTGAAATTTTGCTTTATCAAAGCATTTGGGTGAATAAATGTATCAGTATGAATCACTGTGTTACTACTGAAATAACCTATCAAATCATCACCCCACTACTCCCTTCATCCTTTCATACCAATCTTTTCTTTTCTGGGCTTCGAAAGCAAGCGCAAATCCATTAACTATTAGAACTGTAAGCTTGATGAGCTGACTTAGACATCCCCTTTGTTGATGTGAGAAAGTTGCCCTTGTATTACATTTTAAAAACAACCTTGTGGTCCTAACCAAGACCATTCTTGAAGGGAAAATTGATCACCTGAAAAGATATAGAACTTCCAGGACAAAGAGTGATCAGATTTCAGAAAATTAAAGTGTTGTAGGAAATGGAACCTTCAGATGGTAATTCTGGCAATTGCACAAGCGAATCTTGAACAAGATTAATCTGCATCAGTTTGATTCCTCTATCAGCCTCTTACCACTGAATGGCACCATGAATATATCTCCACTTCAGTTATTTTCTCAGAAAAAAGATAAGTTTCCTTGGATACATTTGGACATATCTACCAAGGGCTCCAAAAGCTTCCAGACTTTTCCACCTAAATTAGTTTTTCGTGTGAAAGAGTTACTACTGTGAACATGCACCACACCCGAGACCTAATTTGGCTTGTGTCTAAAATGGGACCATAATTCAAATGGGAGTATCTTCAAGGTGGACCCTGACATTCTAATCTTGAGAGAGAGGTCATTGAGAGAACTAGAGAAAGTGACCACAAAGATGTCAAACCACCCTTCTAACAGTTCTAATCAACAAGCAAGATAAAACATTTGAGCATATTTCTGATCCTGATGAGATGGAAGAAGGGAGAGTGATTTGAAATTGGCAATTACATAACACTAACTTACAGTGAGTGAGTGGAGTGCTGTAAATGCAGAAGATTCTATGCAGACAGCAAATAGGAAATGATACTCCACACCTTTTGGCTGTGTCATACCAAAGGTCATTATTTAGCACTGACCTTGGAAAAGCAAAGTTCTACAGGCAGATGCTTAAAAAGTCTGGATAAATACCCTTTGCTTTTGGTGATTGATCTTTGCAGGGGAAGCCTTTCCTTAGAAATTACTATAGTATGCAAATGTCATTCAGATCTCTGCCTTAAGAAGTGAACATTTTTTGTTAGCTATCTTTATGTGTCCTCATCAAAGTGATCAATAGGCCATCTTGAGTCTGAGGCATGCATGCACTTAAATTGAGTATAGATGCAGATTTTCTTGGGTGATTATTTAGAACAGTTGAGTACGACAGCAATCAGTTTGAGTCCTTGTGGTTTTATAGATTATATGAGGAGGCTTTATATGAACAAGGGCCTGTTTTGAAGCAAAGGAACCTCGCTACGATAGCAGTGTTGGCAGTGATGATACTGCTTTAGGCTGATATCTGTACCATTTGGCTTGTTATAAGCTGGTGATGCAGTGTGTGGTTGTGCCTTGGCATATTTTACTAGGGTAGATGAACCTACTTGAGATGCACCTGCTTTAAAAAGGTAGCATCAAAACAATGTTACATTTTAAACGCCATATGTCAAATTGGTTATTCTTTCAGTGTCATTCAGAAGTTAAAGAATGTCTTTTGATGTATGTATGTAACCATTTCCAGCAAAATTTAGTATTCAAATTTTGATGTTACATCCTAGCGTTGTTCATGAGAAGACGAGTGACCATTAGGTTATCTACTACATCTACAGTTTAGTGGTCAAATTCATGTCTGCTAGCTGTGTTGTCTCTGAGCTAAGAGTCTGACTTGCAATCAGTGTGATGAGAATTAAAAATCCTCATATTATCAAAATTCCCTAGTTGAAGATTTCCAAGGTAATGGAATTGCTTAAATGAATAGTGTATAGTGACTGAATTCTATACTTATACCTGAATCGTGCCAGCTGATATTTGGGCCTTTCTACAAGGAGATGTTAGATTGTATTTTACCTACATGGCAAGGCAAAGAAAGAAGTGAATAACTCTCAGTGAGAACTAGATTACTAATGGAAGAATAACCTCATTCAAAGCCTTGTATTACTAAGCAATCACAAATGATGAATTGTCAATTTTTCTGGTTATTCGGCACATTCATAGCCATTCAGCTACTCCCTCGTTGGTTTCCTAGATTGAGAGGTTGACCTGAGTTAAGAAGATGTCTATTTTAGAAGAAAACTATGCATTACAACAATTACTCTTTGAAAGTTTCTAGCAATTCAACCTGAGTTTAGACTTAATCCATATCAGTGTGGAAAGACCTTTCCAGTTATTGGGCCTAAACGGGTCACAAGTTATGTAAAGCCTCCTGTGGCACGATTCTGTTTTTGACTTTTCTCTCTGAAATCGTGTTCTTTCTTGATGGATTCTATCTTGGGGTACAATTTGAAATGTATCCAAATTATTCCTGAAAGATTATGTTGAAGAAAGGTCTGATAGTTTGCCTTAATTGGTCAGGTTTTGGTGTTATATGTGATCATGGTTGCCACCTGGTAGTATGAGATGGTTATAGTAGTGAAATACTAGGTCATGAAGGTGCCCACCCTTGATGCATTGAACAATGTTACTAGTATACTATTATTATAGTTTAAACAGTAAATGCTCTATATCCTTTGGTGCAATGAACTTAGTGGCATTCTGCAGTATAGTCTAAAAAGAAGGTTTCTTGAACTAAAGGGAAATGATAAGTTCGCCTTTGGAAAGTGATTTTACTTGAAATTTGTAATATTTACACATGCAAATTTAGTGCTATACAGATTTTAATGATGCAATCAAATTTCTCCCTCTGAAATAGAGCACAGTAGAATTAAATTAGCTTTTAATTTTTTGTTGTGATCTAGATTGTTGAAGTCATTGGTCTATCTAACAGTTAGAGAGCTTTTCAACAAGTATCAAAAAAACAACAACAATAAAGGAGATTTGCAAGGGGCCAATGAGAACCCAAAGAAAACACGAGTTGTAGGAGTAAGAGGTGTGGGAAACATGGGACTAAGTTGCAGGTGTTTGCCAGACTAATCAAACAGTGAAGTCTAAAAGCTACCCCACATGACATTTCACATGAATGAAAGTCTCCAATCATTAAGAATATTTTAAATATAAGCTGACTTGTTGAAAATGTTTTCCAAACTAATGAATTTGGGATTTTTGTGGCTAGTAAGAGATATGCACTTTTACATGTCTTGGCGTTTAATATTATTGCAGTCAATGCTGTGAAGCATAATTTGACAACAGCCATTACCAAAATATAATTTTTGATCAAATGGCGTTTTGTTATTGCAACCTATCATCACTTTCCACTTCTTGGGGTGTTGAATAGTGGTGATTCAAATAAACAAGTCAGTCCAAAGAGTTCTAATGGTGACAAATTATTGGAAAGTCACTCAATTTGAGCTGAAACTAATTTGATAGCCATTAATTGTCATGTAGCTTATCTTTGCTCTGAAGTAGGGTGGGTGTGTTTCTTACTGTACTGTAGAGAAAATGCAGTTGAGATGTTGATTCTCATGAGTAACATTTCTAGGTGGATTGTGGATTGTAATTTTGAAGTTTCTTAGGGGTGTTAATCTGAGAGTGTGCCTCAGCAGAGTTGTGGTGTGATTGCCTGCATGAGCTTGAAATGTCAGTATGGAAGGAATTTGGCAAGTTGAAATTTAGAAACAAGCACAATAGACTGGAAGACGATATGGACTACAGAACTGGGCTGAATAAGGTGGATAGAGAGGATGCCAAGTTTAAGTGAAGTAATTTCTAGGAAATTATTTTGTAATTGGTATTGCAGTTAGGATACATCTTCCCTGATCTTTTCAAAGGTTTTGGGTGAAGAAGATCTGTCCTGATTAAGTAACAAGTCAAGAATGCGCTGGTTGAAATTCACTGTGTGGAGGGTCTAAGATGTGACGTTCCTAGCCTCTCAGTCAATGGCAAAAAGCATTTCTTGTGAGGAAGTGGTCAGGGGTTGATGAACAAGATTACTCAGAGTAGAGCCCTACAGCTTGCAAGAATGAACTGACACCAAACATCCAAGCTTTCTCCATTTTGGCTTTGGAAAATTACAAGTGACCCCTTAAAAAAAACAACAACAACAGCATTTTCATGATTGTCAGATTAACTGAACTGAAGCTGGCCTTTTCCCAAATGTGCAGTGTTTCCAGCGTGTCATTCAGTGTAGAGCCTAATTCTCAACCAAATTCCCTCTTGGCTTTTCTCCTGCAAAGGGAGGGGTCAAGTACTACCCATGTTGTGTTGGAATGTTCAATTGATTTAGTTGCTAGCCAAACAATCTTATAGTGTACTTCAAGCATTGCTGAGAAATGCTTACTTTATACTGTGAAATAGGTCCATGTTGTCTTTGCCCAGAAAACCAAGCAAAACAAAGGAATTGCAACTTAAAGCAGCTTTACTTTCTTATAATTGTTATTTCAAGTGACTCATCAAGAGTTAGGGTTTTCAAAAATTTAGAGATGTTAATCTGAAGACTAAATTATGTTTAAGGTACAATTTTTCATCTGTTTGGCTCATTTGCTCATCCCTCTTACCCTAAAATCAAGGTTGTAGCCCAGTTTAGTAGAGGGAACAGGATGACTCTGGTGATGAGGTCAACCTGAGACCCCATGGTTGGGATGGATCTAGGAGAGGGGTGTGGTGGGTATGCAACCCCCCAACCCCAATCATTCCTCAGTGGTGCACCCAGTCCTAAGAAAAATCAAGGATCTGCCCTTGCTTGGTGAAATATTTATGTGAGCCAAAATGTTGTTACTGTCTACTGAAGGTTGTGTGATCTTCACAATGAAGTCAAGCCTGACATAGGCACTGTCACTCAGATGAGTGGCATCAGATATGTTCCTTTGAAATAATGAAGTAGGTGGGCTGAATGAATTTGAAATTGGCACAAATGGTCTGGTAATAATGGTTCTGTTGTAACTTTAATATATATGCCAAACTTCACAAATGAAATGAACTGTTGCACAGATAATTCAGAATGTACTTTGAACTCTTGAATTCTGCTCTCTAGCTGATGTATATTTCCTACCTAATTAACTAAGAGAGTGTAGTGTTGTAACAAGCTAGCGCCCTCCAGTTCATACATTTTGTTTGCATTCACCACTTCTTTGTTTTAAAGTGCATTGGTTTTAGAGGAGAAGTTGTATATTGATTCATTATGGGAGTAAAAATATTATTTTGACGTGGAGTTGAAATGTGCATTATAGAACCAAGATCACTGTTGGAATCAGTTCATCCAGCTAGATTCAGCAAAGTCAACCTCGATCTGTTGTGGCTAGTGTAAATCAAGTGGTCTGAATAGGCTGTAAGAAATTAGTGAATCGCAAACTGAGGTTAACTAACCAACTTTGACTACCCATCATGGAGAATTCCTGGGACTGGTGGGTAGCGATTGCAGGAATTAACTACAGGGTCTTGTTTAGTTACCATGGGGACCAACCTTGACATACATCACAAAACTTTTTAGCAGTCATACTCTGCTTTTATAATTTTATATCATGTACCACATGGGTATTGTTGTTTTCAGCTGAAAATTCCATTTTTTCATGGGTAAATTATTGACTGTGTAACATTTATAGTAATTTACAAAATTGGAAAAAATTCCTTGATTCAGCTTATTAGCTACAAGCAAAATGGAATTCTTCACATGCTGGATAGAAACAGGAGAATAAAAGCACATCCTGAGAGATTCCAAGAAACTGAAGAAGAATTTGACCTGGTGGTTACAGTGGAAGAAAGGGTGTATGATCAAGTTATCGAGTGTGAGTATCCTTTCACCTGCTAGATAGATTAAGGGATTAGTTGTGAGGTGATTTATTTATGCTGTTATCTACATGTGTATGAGCTGTGGTGTGGAAATTATACAAAGTGACATGTACTGTCTTAGAACTGCATGCTCAGAGGGAAAATTTGAACTAAGTATTTTATTAAAATGTTAAATTTTCCTCGTCTTTTTTTTTTTTTTTTTTTCATTTTTAAGCAGTGTGTCTTTGACATTACATAAATGTCTTTTTCATGTAGAGTGGTTGAATCATATGTTATGATTAATTAATTGAGTAATTAAGTGAGTGAATGAATGAATGAATGAATTAATTTATGGTAATAAAAGGAATGGATGAAGGGATGAACTATCCGACTACATTGATTGAGCTGGCTGCTTTTATGGTAAGCATTTTTGTGACAAGTTGGAGGGTTACCCTAATGCAAGTGAAAATATTTGTCCATACAAGCCTAAACTTTTACACTTGGCTAATGCTAAAATCACAGATCTTGCATTGCTGATATGTTTTATGTGAACAGTTACAACAGTTCAAGCTCTGACTCTAATGCAGTATTTTGACAATGATTATTCTTTCAGATCTTGAATCACGTGGCGCTCAAAGCTACTCGCCAGTCCATGTCATAAACCTTGATATTCAGGATAACCATGAAGAAGCTACATTAGGAGCATTCCTTATATGTGAAATGTGTCAAGCTGTAAGTATTAAAAGTGTTGAAACTGTGGAACTGTACAGTGTAGATGAAGGAGGTGAAACATGAAAAGTAAAGCAATATCCAGATATTAAAAGGGTTAGGTGCCACAACTTCTCCCTAACAATATCTGCCCCTGTGCAAACTGTTTTTGTTGAAAAAAGTTGTATTGCATTTAATGTTATTCCCTTCTGGGAGTGGTTATTTCCTGCCTCCTTAACCAGAGCTTATATTATATATTTCTAAAGGATTTTTTGTGATAATTTTGATATAATGTCCATAGAAGAAAAAATATAAACACCCTTGATTTTGCCACTCAGTTTGGAAGATAACCATCTTTCTAGAGAGGGATGCAAAGGGGGAGTGTTGATCTTGTTTCACACACAAGTTTGAGAAAATCCACACCACATATACTGCAAAAAGTATTTCATGGAGCACAAATTTAAGAGAGGAAACTTCAAATCTCACCTCATCTTGCCTTTCTATAAAATTCACACATCACACATCATGTTCATGTTTATGTACAACCCTTTGCCACCCTTTTAAGAGTTATATACATATTTCAGGGCTTTTAGTACTTCCAACCAGTTACTCCTGCTGATAAAAGTGTTATTTAATCTTTTTTCATTCAGATTGAAGGCCTAGATGACTTAGAAAATGAAATTGATGAAGCTATTCCTAAACTAGAAAAGAAATGGAAAAGAAATTTGCTTCACACAGTAGCTTTCTATTAGATATTGAGTATTTGTACAAACAGTGATATTTTATTCAGTCTATAATATAAGTGTAAATAGCTTTAAACAATTTTGTATTTAATTGAGTAATATCATTATGAAGCTATAGACAAACAAATGGTTTGCTTCCAAGCCAGCTCTCCAGAAGGTTGTCATTTAACTTAGATGAATTTAGAAGCAGAGACAGACATTAAATTTAAGGCTGGTGAAAGAAGTGTTGATCAAACAACATTAGTTTCATTAGCAAAATAAACAGTACAGTGTTTAAATGTGCTTGCAAGACAACCACTTAGGAGTTGGTCATCTGTCTCACCTTTACATGCCTTGCTTAAGTGAAAATATAGTCATTTGTACTATGTTTTGGGAGTTTTTTGATCACCTAGTCACAGAGAAAACAAGCATCTTTAATTAATTTACAAATAATATTTATGCAGCCCACATCTTTCAAACTGGAATCAGTTATTTTTTAATCTGTGTATTTTTAATGTGAAACCACAAACTGAAAAGACAAAAGAAGTTGACAATTTGATATTTTTTTCACGAATTGTTCACTTGATAGACTCAATTGCAATCCTGAAGGTGATCCAGATTGTTAAAATATATATATATACATACAAACGGCTTAAACAACAGTGAACAGTAACAAGTCTCTCTTCAAGGGTGAAGGGAAATGGAATGCAGAAGTTGTTTCAAGGAATAATAATTTTACTGATTTTGCCGGTAATTCATAGGTTTTTCCAGCTGTGACGAATCTGCATTCAATCTTGATCTTGAATAGTACAGGGTGCTTTACTTGAAACAGTTAAAATATGATTAGCTATTCATCTCGATTACTATTTCGTGTAAAGGTTTCCATTTTCAGTATTTGTTTTTGTTTTCCTCCTTTGGGAGTGAAGAGCTTTGCTTTACTTTGCGACATATATGTGAAAATTGTGCTAAAAATATGGGTGTACGACTTGATTGCGTTATTACACGGGGATTGAATGGAGAAAACTTATCGTTTACTTCCTAAAACTGTCTCAAGTGTATTTCATCGGCACAATTTTGTGCAATTGTTTTACCACTGTGAGTATTTTTTTTTTTTACTGTACACCGCTAGAACTGTCTGTAACCTCGCACGATAGTTCAGTCAATGATGGATTTATTTATATTGACCTCAAACAAGGAGTGAACTTCAAAGATATAGTTAAATTATTTTCTTGTCGTACAGCTTGTACTTTCATCAGCTAATTATCACTGAAATAAAAAAAAAAAAGAATAAAATAATTTTTGATTGCAATTTTGTTCAGTTTGATCATGACGTGTTTCACTCAGACACCATGAAAAGAAAAGAAAATAGCTCCATTTGAGGAATATTTTCTACGATATCCGCCTCATTTAATCAGTTTTGAGGTTAATTCTTCATTTTTTCATTTAGCATTCTTCACTACCGTTTCGTGCTTGGTTGATTAGTCACAGATGTTTCAGGCGTCATCACTTACTGCGCACTCACTTCAGTCTAATGATGCATACACACTTTGTGACGTCAGTGACGCTCTATTCGTTCTGATTATCGCGTTAGTAATGTGCAGTCTTTGATACGTGTTGGATGGTTGCGTCATTCTCTGTTCATGTTTGGCTTTCACGTTAATGATGCGCGTTCTCTTTCTTCTTTATTTAGCTAATGGACGCACTCTCTTTGATTTTTGTTTGATTGTTACTTTCCAGAGGCGCGTCCTCGTTGTTTTTTATTCGACTGTAGAGGGGGCACAAACGTTTTTGACAAGCGGCTAACAGCCGGAATTTGAAGTTGTCATTCCGGGTTTTCACATACGTCTTTTGGTCAGTTCCGCTGTACTTCAAATATTGAAACGATGACTCTCTAGTTGATCCACCCGCGTCAGAGCGCTCTAGAATAAGTTCAGTTCCTCTTCCGATTGCCGTCCACGTATCTAAAACGTCCCCTGTTATGTTAGGGATGCGCGCTTTGTAATGTGCGCTTCTTTTGTTTGTGTCTGACTGTAGGTTAGTAGTGATGTGCGCTTTGCTCGTTTTATTCTTGGGTTTGTGGTGAGCTTCCTCTAAGTTTTAAAATTGAATGTTACGTCAGTTACGCGCACTGAATTAGTTCGTTTCTGATTGTTACGTCAGTGTTGTGCGCGCTCTGTGTTTTTTACTGTTGCGTCAATAATGCGCGCTCTCTTCATTTGCTTGTTAAACCGCTACGTCAGTGATACGCGCTCCCTTTGCTCTTGTTGACTGTTACGTTAGGGATGCGCGCGCTCTTTCTTGTTGCATTATTGCTGCCTTCCCTCGTTTTTGTCTGCCACATCAGTGATTCGCACTGTCTTTGTCGTCGTTTTTTCTTTTTTGGTTTATTTCTTTTATTATCGTTACGCAAGTAACCTTTGCCAATCAAACACTTGCCCTCTTTGGCAAGTGTTTGATTGGCTTTATGATTCAGATTCCAATCAAACACTTGCCCCCTTTGGAAAGTGCATAGAGTCACTTTGAAAGTTTTCAGGTATCTACTTTCTCATGGTTGAGCTGTTCCTACCTGTACTGTCTCCAATCCTGCACATAGGAAAGGAAATTTTCCTCCATCACAATCAAGAACAAATCGCTACAAGATATGACGGCTTTGATGTTCCGCTTGGAGATACAGTTGTTATTCGTATGGTATTTCACTTTGTGTGACAGCAACTACGAGAGAACTTTTCTCTTAGTATGGTGAAAATGGCAATAACTTATTTTCTCAAATGCTCAGGTGTAACATATCACGTCAGTGATGCTTTGTGTTAAGTGACTGACTTAAACATTTTTTTTAACTTTGGAATTAACCTAGAAAAAAGATTAAAAAAAAAACAACAACAAATAACCGAAAAAAAATATGATCTCGTTTTTACTTCAATTTCAAAAGTTTTTTATTTTTCATGTTCTAAAAAAGCTTTCATATTTTTTGTTTAATGAGGAAAACGATATGTAACGACTCAGTTTGAAACAGTATGAAAACTGGTGAAAACGTGTCACATTACAAACTTTACTCAAGCAATAAGTCAACAAACATACCTTTTGTTTTTTCAATAATCTGCCAGGTATACTTTATCAGTAATAATTAGAACAATATCTTTCATATCATTTCTGCGAGAAAGACTTAACTTAACCCATCATTTGCTGATGACATCAATAATATCATTCATTTACTTACAGTTTCTCAGAAATTATTATGTACAACATAACAGCATGACAATGATGTAATTATTGTAAAATTCAGAAAACCATAAATATTTTGATTTGATTCTGTGTGCTGACCAAAATTAAGCTCAACACTTGTAAGCAAACCTCAAAACCACAAAATAATAACCACAATCTGAAGGTCTGAGGTTAAATTCCTCATGGGGACTCAGAATTTGTTCTGTCTCACGCTTGTGACAAGACAAAAAAACATCTTTCTCTATTTCTTTACCAAGCTTACCATCTCTCTTATTCTATTTAAAAAATAATATTGTTACTGTCTGCCATTTGCTAAAGACACCAAGGGTCAACAGTTAAAGTGCTGGACTCTAGCTCCAGAGGTCTGAGTGCAGACATGGCAAGACACTTTATTGTCACACTGCCTCTCCCCAACTGGGAGCATAAAAGGCAACTGTCAAATTGTCTGAGAAGCCTGATCAAATGCTGGGGAACTTTGTGGTGGATAGCAGCCACCCAGAGGGGGTAGTAATACTAGTTGATTAATGCTGCAGAAACTGGAATGAATTACAGCTGACAGGGCTACTTGACAAGGGTGCAGACTTCACCTACTGTCTGCCATTTAGTTTTCTGACACCTAATTGGCTATTCCTTTGAAAAACAAAAACATTCCATCATTATTTCCAGTCTTTACAGTCTCTGGAATTTTATATTAATTAATATTTGATTTGACTTGATTTGATAATATTACCATGTCAAATATTTTTCTTTGTGCTAACCTAGAACAAAGGTTACCTCACAAAAATGTATAACTATATGATGCTCAGATAACAGAATAGGGGTCATTATAATAAGATGCAGACATTTTTTAAATGGTTTTTGAAAGGACTGGCGACTCTGTTTATGTTTCCTCAAGTTAACCATCATTGTTAAAAATATTTTGAAATCTAAAACACTAAGTCTATAATAATTTGTAATTGTACAGTA
Source organism: Pocillopora verrucosa (assembly GCF_036669915.1). NCBI lineage: Eukaryota > Metazoa > Cnidaria > Anthozoa > Scleractinia > Pocilloporidae > Pocillopora > Pocillopora verrucosa. The sequence goes on along the minus strand of NC_089320.1, from coordinate 10,933,894 downwards.
TGAATAAAAGTTTTTGTTGTTGAAAATACCACTCATTTCAGGATTAAGATCCCAAAGGTTGACCAAAAACCTAACTGTGAGGTAAAGCTTCATTTACACAAATCCAACTCTTGCACATTTGGGGTTGCACATTTGTATATTGTTGAGCTAAACCACACAAACTTAAAGATAATTTTCAAAGTTGAGGGTGGAACTTACTCCAAACTAAAGAGGAACTGAGGAAACTGTCCATCTGCAATGTTGGTTCTTTTATTATTTTTTGGATGGTCCTTAAAGCTGAATTGTACCCCAGGACAATGGATGGACTTCACTCCTCCCTTTCCATGCCAAATAATGGGACCAGACATAGCAGCTTTCACATAATACCAAGTGTTCTTTTTCAGAGACACTGGCTTATCAAACAGAACATCAAAGGCATAAAAACTACCTTCTTCTTCCTCTAATTCCATGGGTATAGAAGAATATTTTCCTATCTTAGTGGCCTTAAACAAACCATTAGATGCTTTTCTAACTGTTACTGTAGCCTGGTATTTGCGATTTTCACTTCCAAACAAACAAATTCCATACAAGACAATGTCCCTGTTTACTGAAAAATAAAGATAGTCACTGTGGTAAGAACCGTACATTAACCCAGTTTCAAGAACAACAGATTTAAATCGACAACATCTCTGGCGTAGGCCAGTTCTTGGAGCTTTTGAGAAATAGTTTGGTGGGCTAAAAATTGGGGTGTTGAAGTAATCCTCCATGATGATGGCCTCATGTGAAGTTAATATGTTGCAATCAAGAACAGAATTACTGAATTCATTCCGTTTCATGACTGGAAAACGTATTGCGTTCACAACCTTGTCCCCGAGAACCAACCTTTTGGATGCACCATTGGCTGCCATATCAAGACGTTTACATTCTTCTACTGCCCAAGTATCGACTGCTCTGAATAAGTCTACCTCTTTGATGTTTAGAGAATCTCTCTTGACAAGGTCTTCCAACAGGGATCTATCTATCGTTTCAAATCCTTCTGTTTTCACGGCTTCTTCAGCCTCCTTGTCGATAACTTTCCAGCAGTGACTCACAAGCTTTTTCTCTCCGTAATTTAGGGCGTGAGACAAGACGCAAAATACATTAGAAACATTCAGGACTTCGAGCAGATATTCAGTGCATCTCTCAACAAGTGAGGGCAAGATGTACTTCTTAGCCAAATACAGCACTTGCATGACGTTGTCAGGAGTAAGCCTCGCTTCATCGCAATACACAAAGCGAAACAGTTCTAACAGACTCTCGTACTCACAATCAGGAAGCCTGATAGAATCTGACTTCTCGGCAAGGTCACCATAGAACATGGCAAAAAACACAGGGCTGCTTATCGCGAGGACGAACTTGTGTGCTGAAATAGCCTTCCAGCATTTCTTGCTGCTAATTTCATCGAGTTGAACCGGAACGACGAAACTAACATCGCTGAGGAGCTCGTTGTTAAACATAAATTTGCTTCTTGATCTAATAGTCGGTCGTTCTGTTTGCCAGGCTTCTTTCTGAGCGGACATAGTTGCAATGAAATAGTTCGAGCTTACGTACTGTTTTGCCAAAACGGCGCGAATCGATCGAGAGTGAGCTGCAGATTACCACCAGGCGTTTTGAAATATCAGAGGGAGACTAAAAACAAGTACTTCGCTACTTACTGCTCAGTCTTCCCCAACCACTTTCTTTTTCCGTGCCAACTCATTCAATATGGCGGGCGGCAAGAAACTCACAAAAGAAGACGAAATTTTGCTGCAAAATTTCAGCAGAACCGTTTCAACTAAATCTTCAGCATTATTCTATGCCAATGCATTCTTCGTCTCAGCCATTCCTCTCTGTAAGCCCTACCAATTCAATATGTACTTCGCTCTTAAATATTATCGCATGCGCTCTTTGTTTGAATCGGAATGTCTCTTAATACGAAAATGTATTTTTAAAGTGATTTTAATCTTATGTTAGGGTTGTTTTGGAGGATTCACCAAATGGATCCTTATTCATCTGGCATCATGTTCGTCGTTATGACTCTCGCCAGTACGTGGCTAGTGGCTTTTGCCTACAAGAACGTGAAGTTTCAGTTGAAACATAAGTAAGTCCGCTGTAATACTATACGATTTGTGTCTATACGTTTCAAATTTTTATTGGTCAGTGGTGAATGAAGGCATGAGTGGGTTGTTGTATTAGTCAAAATATGGATCAAACTCTAGTGATGTTGCGAGTTGCTTTACAAATTTCAAACTAGTTTGGTTTAGATAAATGTTTTATCAAACATGTGTTCATTAATCTAGTAATTTCAAATGAGGTAAGTGCTGCTTAAGAGTAAGGAGAGTATAAGGGGGGGAGGGGGTCCTGCTCATGATTCACATACATCAAAAGTTACAAATGATGTGTTACTAAAACTTGTTTATACAACTGTAAGGTTCATGTATCACGAGAAGGAAAAAATTTACTGTTTTGTATTTTCACTGATCACGAAAATTAAAAAAGCTTTATCCCATATAATGCATCAACCCCCTCCCCCCCCTCATCTCAGAGAAAAGCAAAGTAAATTGTGAGAAGTTTGAGGTAAATCAAATTGTGCACACATTAAGATCATTAAGAAAAGGTTATTCCATTTTCAATAAAGCTACAAGTAAATCCAATAGTTGATAGAAGCCCAATGAAGTGCCATAAACTATAGAGATTTTTGTACAGGCTTATCCTTTATTATGCATATAGTATTGGATAAAAGAAGACTACAGCAAAACAATTGATTACCTTAGGGACTCTGGAATTATTTTAGAATAGTATGAGGATATACAAAAATCTTATCAGTTTTGACTGTCACATTCATGTTTTTATTACATTTTGTTTCATTATATTATTACTTTTTAACTAAGTTGTCTGCATTTATTTTTTAGGATTGCCCAACGAAGAGATGCCTCAGTTACCAAAGAAGTCAGCATGGAGCTGGATTCTAATAAGAAGCTGACCCGCCAAGAAAAGGATGAAAGGTTTATATTAAATTGATTTAAATATACTTGTATTTTATTCAGTATAATACAGAGTTCACATCATAGGGTTTGTGATTGGCTAAATAGCTTTTTTCCTCTACTTTGTACTAATTTTCATACTCTAAGTGGGAATTAAAAATTAGTCCAAAAATAAATTATTTCAACTACAACATACATACAGTGAAACTTCTATTAAGCAGACCCCCTAATGAATGAGTTGCCCATAAGTGGATCGTTGCATTTGCACAAAGATTTCTGGGACCACCATATGACAAACATTGCTAGAGGGAAATGTTAATCATGAACAATTATTGCACAATTTTTACAAACCTCTATTAAGGGGATACTCTCTATTAGGCAGACACTTGAGAAGGTTCCGAGGATGTCCGCTTAACAGAGGTTTCAGTGTACTTGTTTAAAGAAACTGAAGCTACATTTAATATTTTCCTAGAAAAATATTTTTAATTCAACAATATAAAAGTTTTGAATTTTAGGAAACCAGAACAATGAGGATGGTACCATTAATCAACTGTGTTGTGACAAGGGGCTTTTTGTTTTTTTATTTTCATATTGTGTCATTTGTTTAGCTAGCAAAATACAACGTTTGACCTTGATTTGTTGATTCAGAAGTCAGTTATGCTCAAAGTGTAGTTTTCAAAGGAGTCTGCATCTCATGCCATTATAAATTGGATTTCTTTTTGTCTTTCCAGAATCCTTTGGAAAAAGAACAAGGTTGCTGAAACTGAAGCCATTACCTTCTCCATATTTTACAACAATGCCTTGTACCTGTTTTTGGTCCTGATAGCTTCATTTTATGTTCTGCGGACATTTAATCCTGCTGCGTATCCTTTATAACTCTTCTTGTAGTTTGGGAGTCATAATCTTTGCTTTAAGTTCAAATCCTGGTGTTGTTGTTGAAGACACTTTTTTCCCTTAGTTTTTTGGTTTTGTTTTGCATTACCTAACCCTTAGCTCCCTCATGTTTACCACTCTGGGCCCAATTGTTCAAAGGCCGATCAGCACTAACCCAGGGTTAAATTTGAATTCAGGTTTCTATACTTCTATGTTCAAAAGCCGTTTTAGGGTAATTTTCTCCTTTTTTTTGGGAGCATTCAATCATCAAATTGAAGACAAAAAGAGTTAAGCCAAATTTTCTTTTTAAGCTTTCAGATCTTACATCAAAATTTTCACTAACCCTAGGTTATCTTAACCCAGATTTGACCAACCCAGCCCTGTTTTCTTAACATTGTGTATGGCACTGACAAGGAGAACATGTTTGACCATCAGGAGCTCCATAAAATGATGGTCATTTCCTTTATTCTTATTACCTTTACATTTGAATCAAGGGTGATTGTGTTTAGGAGAAATTAGAGACCAGACACTTTTGAGGGTTGAAGGGTGAACTTGATAAATAAGTAGTGGTAAATGGAGTGTAAAATATTAGCTGCCTGATGACAAAAGTTCCAGTGACTTCCATCCAATATTACCCTGGGAAGGTAATCAAGTGTTTCCTATGTTCATGTTGCTCATGATTGCAGACTTCAAGAACTTCAAAGTTACCTAAAAGTTGGTAGAAATTAAGAAACCTTATTAGACTGAACTATTATTGACAACCCTGAAAAGGATAAACTTGTCAAACCAGTCTTTGAAAAATCTAGGTTTTTCTATCTGGGAGTTAATAGTAAATGTCAGCTGTACTTCACTTTGCAGCTCACTTTTAAGGTAATTCTTTAACAGTCTTTAAGAAACTACCTACTCTCCACATCCATAGCTGGTGGTGTCCTTGCTCTGCTGTCTACTGGATCATCCTCCTAAGAAACAGATGGATTATTGTGGCTCAGCTGATTTCCATTTATTAATTTGAATAAATGTTTAGTTACCCCAGTTATTGTGTGCTTTACTACATTTATTTCCTTGTCATGTTCTCCTTTTCGTCACTTGTGTGAACCAAGCTTCAATAATTCTTTTTATTGATACATTTCATGTTTTATTTTCAAGTAAGTTCTGTACTTGACAAATGTAAGCCGTGTGGAAATTCAAAGCAAATTATGCTTTGGTGTAATATGACGAAAATGTGTCATTTTAGGCACAAAAAAGTGTCAGTGATGTGCTTACCACATTTTTATGTCTTAAGTGATTTGGGGCCCATTTCTTAAAGTCCTACTAAACCAATAGCCTGAAGCTATATTTTAGAATCAAAGTTTAAAGAATAGAGAAGTAGGTTCTGGTTCCCTGACTAGTCCATTTTGTTTATTTAGCTGAAAGTTTTATTGTATAATTTTCAAGACTTAAAACCCTTATCTTGAATGAAAACAGAACAGCTTTTTGGGCCCAGTAAGTTACCTGGACATTTGAGAAACTGTCTCCTTTTTCTTACACGGGACAAAATCAAGGAATCTAATTTGCTGTCTACATTAGGAGGCAAAGCTTGCCAATTGTGATGCCATCCAGTTACTGATCCTATTTTTCCAAACAGCAAAGTAGTTCAGCATATTTTATGAGGGGAAGATGCATTAAGACTCTAAAGATGCACCACCTGATTGCTTAACTTTGGGAAAATTTCTCTTCTCATTCTATCATGTCTGTGGCACTTAAGGTAGAGGGAAGCAGGCACCCAACGTTGTCCTTCATCATTGGTAAATAACATTCTCAGTCATCCATCATCACTGCACCACATTCCTGTGTGTAAATTTCAAGCTATTACTACTTCAAAGAAGAATCCTACAGTATCCTACAGCATTAGATCTCATTTTCCTTGCTCTTTCATTGTATTGTAACAGATTGTATCACAGAACTTGGAGAATTATTTATTTTCAAAGATTTGTCATTTTCATGCTTCCATGACCCTTTAATTTTCCACAAGTGGAGAGCATCAAACTCCTTGCAGAGTTCAAGCAATCTGTACAAGGGAATCAGCATTTCTTACAGACAAGACTCATTTTGAAGGATGCAATAAACTGTTGAGTTTATGAGGGAATTTTTCAGATAGTGCAGATGTACTTGAGTGGTGCTTTGCCAAACAAAAAGACATGGCTAATGCTTTGGTCTTACCATGATTATAATGAAAGAACCTCAGGACTTTCCTTGAAAAAATTTAAATTTGAGGAAATGCTTAATCTCCACATAATTAATTTTTGCATTTGTCGGCTGTGAAAAAGAAAATTTCTTTTTCCAAGTACTTTAAATTATGCAAAATTAGCTGTATGGACCCTTAACTGTATATTTAACAATGAGAAACTTATTACTATTATCAATAGCCCCAAGGATCAGTAAGAAGATGATGTTGTTGTTTCACACCTGCCTAATGGCTGGAACATGTTTCACACTTTCTACAGAAAAAAAAATAACCATTTGAAAGTGAGGTTTTGCTGTGATAGTATGGTTGGTATGATTGCCATACTGTTCACATGAAACCGAAAGAAAAGATAAAACTTAAAAAAAATCTTATGAACAGAGATTTAAATTTTCAGCATGTTCAAAAATTCCCCTTTGCAGTGTAATTTTTTTAAAAGTTAATAGTGAAATATACTACTTACAGTCAAAGTAAGATCTGTGACAAATAAAGTTCGTGAGGCATTACTAATCTTAGTAATTAAATAGTTATGTTGGTTTTTCAGGAACATTTTTCCAGAAAAAAGAGAATTAAAGATGGCACTCTTACACAGGAAAGCATAAGAAGGTTGCTGAATTATTCACATACATGGATATCAATATGTATAATGATGGAGGGGGCAATATTATTCAAGAACCTTTTTCCTTAAAAATTGGTTAGCAACCAACAGAAAGTGAATAACCTAAATTTATTGATAAAGGAATTTGGTAATAATCCCATCACATCAAACAAAGCCATGAAAAACAATAACTAATATTTTTTTCCTTAATCTTGGTACCCTAGTATGCACCATTATTCAGTTTGTAAGGGGGGAAAGCTAAAGGAAGGGTAATGTGGCATAGTGTAGGATTCTGTCAATCAATAGATCATTCAGCCAATCACAGAGAGCAAGATTATTATGGGTTATCTAACATTTGCCCAAGTTGAGGAGGTCCGGCTTAGGAGAATTCGTAAATTGATCACCATTGAAAATAAAGTTAGAAGCTTCTTTACTTTCTTCCTTTATTCAAGGAAGAAGTGTGTTGAATTTCTCTGAAACTACTCTTAAGTTCTCCAATTTTTTTAACGACTTATGCGTTCTTTATTGGTTACCATGTGGAAAGGAATGGTGTTCTGGTCCGGGGTACAACAAAATCTCCATGAATAGGAAACTTTAATGTCACGTGAGTGATTGTAAGGAGAAAACATCATTTATCATCTGCTGCAAATCAATTTCTCCCCAAGCTGTCCATTTTTTCTCAACAGATCGAGAATTCCGTCAAAATATCTGTACTTTCTGCACATCAATCGTAAAAATTTCATAATTTTTCTGACAGCACGCGAAGTATTTCGGTCTTTTCGCGACTCCTTGGTGATCAATATTTTATTTTCTCCCAAGGAGACCGACTTTTTAGTAAGAGACAAAGCAGCTGCATTTATCGCGCAGTCGCCATCTTTCAGAGTCCGACTTTTCCTCATGTTTTGCCCCTTGACGTAATTTCTTTGGCTTAATATCCTAAATTTTCTTCCTAAATGTGAAGACTGAAAATGTCCTCGGCAAACAGCAGAAAGAAAGAGTTACAATCATCAGCCGAAGGCTCCAACGGTAGGTACCGTAAATTTCCGTGATTTGCATGTGTTGCGTGAATACCATTTGAAGAGAAATTGTCATTTTTGTTGCGTTTCTTTCTTAAGTTAGATTTTTTTAAGGCGTTTAAGTGGACAGGAAAGTCTATTTTTTTTCTACCTTTAACATGAAGTGAAATATATAAGAGAGAATGGCTATGTTTCCAGTGTGATGATGTTTTGTTTTGAGAATTGGCGCGTTCATCTCTAGTTTACTGATGGGAGTACATGACACATGTTTTGTGACGATAAGATTAGTCGCCTTTCGTTCATCTTAGAGCAGTTTTACAAGAGCAACTTCGTACAATACCTATCTTCTCAAAATTGAAGAGTTGTAGCTTTATGTTCGCTGCGAAGTGCTTTTTTCTTTAACTTCGTATCGTAAATTTAAAAGTTCGCGGTATTCGAGATCTGGAGCTCGCCGGGACTTGAAAACCGTGCGGGATTTGGGAAAGAACGGCTATTCCTTACGCTTTAAAAACCTTGAATCGACATAAACCCCTTTGCGTGTTGAAAAAAACTTCAAGTAAATATTGTTTATTTGAAAAAGGTGGTTTTCTACTCCGACAGTCCACGCGTTCACCGCTGTTAAACTGATTTTGTTGATAATCGCCTAATGTTGTTCATTCGGCAAAATTAGAATGTTAAGGTTCTATCAAGGCACTCCTTTAAAGGGAGTATTTCTCTTAAATGAGAGGTTTGAGGTTTATTTTTTAGAGGATTTATTTTCCGGATATATAACACCCTTCAATGTGACGATGGTAGTTCTTTTTTTATTATTATTATTTTTTTTTACTGTAAGGGTTGGAGGGATTCTTTTTTTACCTCCTAAATTTATGAAGTTGATTTAAGTTTATGATGAAAACGGGGATCGTTGTAGGACAACTTTGAAGTGATTGTGTGGATTATAAGGATATTGCCTACAAATAATCTGGACAGATGTGCCCATCATAAAAAAAATTTGTTTAAGATTCCTCAGGACATTTTGTAACCAAAAGACAGTCAAATCATGAATGTTGTGTCCAATTTTTGCTGCATGTGCAGCATGCATGTGCAGCATGCATGTAGCACAGGCAACAAATACTGCAGCAGTAATCATACCATGCTATTCAGCCATAGTTTAGCACAGAGGTTCTCAGTGCAGAACTGGTGTGGAACCCTGGTCTATTTGTAGAACAGCAGCATGTAGCCATTAGTTAAAAAAATGCGTTCTTAGCCATTAAAAAAGTAATTAACCCTTTTATCTTAAAAGTGATTTTTGTGAACAGTGTCAAGAAGGGATAAAGTAGTTACTTTCTTTAGAGAAAACACCCATATAGAGATAGAGAGGTCTACTGTTTGTCTAAAACTTTGGTTAAGTCAGAATTTATTTCAGTAACCAATCCATTGCGTGTTTGGTTTGTAGAAGGTTTGGAAAGGCAGTCCTTGACTTGATTTGTGGATAGTAATGTAGATGTACACAATATTTTTTTTTACATCCTAATTTTACACCAGGGCTACAGAAAAAATTTGAAATCCAGCTTGCCTATTTGGGACAATGCCAAACAGTTGGAGTACATCTTTTTTCCAGTGATTAATTTAAAAGGCTTGGTGATGTTTTCTACATGCCATTTGTCAAATGCACTGTAATATTGGTCAACTAATTTTCATTTGACAAGTTGTAATGACCAAGATCTCCTGATATCACAGTACATAGAACAGAAGATAGTTTTACATTATTACAGAAGTTGCTTTCTAGGCCTACTTACTTACTGTAAGAGCCTGATAGAAAGGTGGAATCAGCAAATAAGGCTTTATACTCATTTTACCATTACCGTATTTATTCAACTATAAGCCAAGCAATTTTTTGGATCACGTTAATTCATCTGAGTTATGATTCGTTGTTTTTCAATTGAATAGTTAGCTTTTTTGTCCTTTGCATATAGTTAACAATTCAGTCTTGTAATAATGAATAGGTCTTGGCTTATAGCAGGGTGTTTTTTATTTATTTTTGGTTCTTGTTATGCCAAGTCTACACGTACAAAGTTTGGGGTCTCAGCTTATAGCCGAATAAATATGGTAATAACTTATCTTAGTTTTAGTTTTATTAAAGCAACAAGAAGAGTACTGACATGGAAACCAGACGAAGCTCTTTCACTGTGGGCCATGGGTGCTAACATTTACTTTACTTTAACCCTTTAACTCCCAGGAGAGATTAACAAATAACTTCTTCCTTTAATATGTAAAAATTATCCTACAAACAGGTCATGAGAATTTTCAAACTAAATCAGGTCTGAGTTGTTATCTCAATCTGACACCAAATTCTAGTAACTTATTTACAAGGAAATGTGTAGGAGCTAGAGGGGAGAATTAGCAATCAGATGCTAGCAGTTAAAGGGTTAAAGTAACCTTTTTGGCCTTTTTTGATATCACCTGAGCATGTGTGTATTTCATGTCTTAATAGATGGGGATGTTGAGAAACCACAAGCAAAGAAGAGAAGAACTGAGGACCCTGGATCAGCAAAAGGGACTCAAAATGGAAAGAAGCGTAAGAGAGAGGAAGAAAATGAGGTATGTGAGTGTCTATGATGAATGTTACATCTTGTATCTTGTAAAACACCCAGTTTATCTTGATTTTATCTTGATTACATTTATTCCTCTGATGACATAACAATTTAGTCATATTCTAAATTTGGCCAGGCAAAGTAAGCAGCAGTATTTATCTCACAGGCCTATGAAGCTTTTTTTGAGGTTGACCCTAATGAAAAGGTTAAAATACTCTACAGGATGATGGGAAAGTCTCAGATGAAGAGAAGTCGGTGATAAAGACAAGTGCAGCCCCAGACAAAGAGCCTTTGTCTGGAGACACAAATGCCAATGATCACAATAACAAGGATGTAAGTGAGCTGCCGAAGTGAAGATTACTATTATGCATGTTCCAGTTTGATATCCTTGCTTTAAATCTATTCAAACTAGTTTTATTGTTATATTAGATTATTGAATGAATAACAGACAAAGAGGAATTAAAAATCAAACTGGTTTGAAGAAATCTGAACCAAGAAAAAATGAAGAGAGATTAGGGAGATTAGTATAACTGTGTTTCTATGAGATGTTTTTAGATTTGAGAGCACCAGGTGTCTGAGAGTCAGTCCTCTTAACATAAAAATTATCATCAGTGTTAAGATTTGAATTAAATCATCAGTTGTGGTGTTATCAAAGCATAAGTTTGAAACAAATATTGTGCTCTGCCAATTTACTTCATGGTACTGTTAAGTGAAACAGAGTTTCATGCTTAATTTTGAATATTCACCCTTTGGCCATAAAGGCTATACCCATCCATACCCTGATAATGACAGGTAACTATTTACAGAAAGTATTAAAGGAAGTTTACTGAGGATACTGTAAATACAAAAAAAATATATCTGGTTAAGAGTCACAATTTACATGTTTAAAAGTTGAACTCAGTACTAGTAAGAAACAAATTTAATGGAGTGGTGTAATGGGAGATTTATATCCAGGACTTCCAGGTTTCATATGAAGCATCTAAAATTGTAACCACACTGGCTTTCTGCTTCTCCTCTCTACTGGCTCTTTTCAAAACTTTCCTGGCCTTCTCTTGGAGAGTTAGTTAATTCTGCTCCAGGAAAGCTGCTTAAGAGAGTTTGAAGTGTATCCTGATCAGCTCATAATGTTGCTTATCTTTCAGGAGGAACCATCCAAAGCGGAGGCAGTCGCAAAACATTTTTCTCTTAACAATGTTGAAGTGAATCTGTCTGAAGAGGATGAACAAGGAATGACTTATCTGAAGTTCAACAAACTGATAAGACCCCTGATTGTAGAAGCCAATCCTGGAACAGCACATACCAAAGTGAACTCCCTTCTTGGTGCCATTTGGAGTGACTACAAGAGGAAGAAAGGAATGAACCTTCATTCCTCAAGTACTGCAAGTCCTAAAGGTGGAAGCAAAGCTAAAAAGCAGAAAACTACTCGCAAGTCAACAAAGCCAGCTAAACGAGCTGTAAGTATAGAGTACCTGTCTGATTGTACAGCTTTGTCTGTTCTGAGCTTGTAATATTTAAATTTTGAGAGGTTTCATCTTAGTGTGAGGCAAAAGTCAATGGTATGTACTGTAGATATGCAGTTTGGTTTAAAACAAAAATGTTCTAACAAGACTTGTGTAAGACAAGTTGTATGATAAGCGCATGTATCTTACTGATACTTGAATTAATTAAATTGTACAAAGGGATTTAGCATCAGTCTTGTTTGTCTGGTGCTTTTGTAAATGTTAAGTGCGTGTACTGGAGCTGATGCCATCTTGTATTACATCTGACAAACATCAGGTTGCAAAATCATATTTCACTATTGACCCTTCCACTCCAAATGTCAAGGTACCAATTTTCTTCATTGTCTACCATACCTTTCATAAAATTAATTTATCTGAGAATTTGATCAGCTTAGTAGAAATTTTTTTTTGTTTGCATTACTCTTTTGCTTAAAAATATGTCAATCCTGTAAAGAGATGTTCCTCCTTGGTCGGTCTTGAAAGTGAAATGGTCAATAGTCAAAATACCAGCAGGAAGATATCAGTAATTGCCAACTGTCTTCATAATTCTTAAAATCCCATGAGGTACCAAGACAGAATGTCTTCTTACAACATCAAAACAAAATCAAGCAGACACATTTATTCTTTATTAATTATTAATTAATCCAATACCAAAATCTTTGAACCAGCTACCTAACATCATATGAATTGTGTGGCAGACAGTAAGGAGAATTATTTATGAGATCTTGGGAGTCAAAGGGTCAATGGTGTATGTTTTAACTAGACTTGGGTTGTTTTGGAAATTAATATGTACTGTTTCTGTTGAGCCTGACTTTTAACAGTGTGTAGAAAGATTAAACTTCAATAATTGATAGTCACTCTCAAAGCTTAACAAAAAGTGTGTAATGTCACGTAAATGAATTTAGATGACTGTGTGGATATATCTCTTGATTTGGGTGTCAATATTTTCTGTGCAGAAGGAAGTTGTTGACATATCAGACGATGAGGACTCTGGTCCTGTTTCTGCTGGTTGAGGAAGAAGATGACGATGATGATGATGACGATTAGTCCTCAGCGAAAAAAGTGATCCTTCTAAATCTAGAACCAAGATTAAAATGCTGTTTAAACCAAAATCAAAGGGTAGTAAAGGTTAGTCTGGTGCATTTCAGCTGTCTTTCCTCTTTGCTAGAATATTTTGTTAAAGTAGTTCATTTAAGACTGGTTTTATTAATGAATCTGTGAAACGAAACCAGTGTCATTAAATGGTACGGAAACTATGTACCAGTAAATACATTTCTCTTTTTGTTCCATTTTTACAGGAGATAAGAAAATAAAAGTCTTGGATGACGACAGTGATCGTGGCAGTGAAGCCAGCTCTGGTAGCAGATCAAAAAAGGGCAATAGTACAAAGAGTGGCAAAAGTAAGTCAAACAGGAAAAAGCTTGATGATGGAGTTGATGGGGACAGTGATACAAGCCAGGCTAGTGGAAAGAATAACAAGAAAAAAACTAAGAATACACCGAAGATGAAAAGGGAAAAGGTGATAATAAGCAAGAAAAGGAAGGAGAGAAAGAAAAGTGCAGGTGAAATTTCATTTATAATTTGTTCTCTGACATATGATATAAGTGTGGTATTTGTTTGCTTTCAGACCATTTTAACCAGTTGGTTTCTCTCTTACAGGAAATGATGATGACAATGTGATGAGTGTGGTAAGTTGTAGTCTACATTTTGTCTGCTTGATCAAGTAAACTCAATCTTTTTTCCTTGGGGTGCATTTAGGTAACCTAAAAAACTAATTTTACCCCCCCCCCCCCCCTATTGTAAGGAGGGGGGAGGAATTAGTTTTACTTACACAGAGTTTAGGGTTAGTGGCCTCAAACGTCAGCAATTAGGCACTTTTAACCCCTAAGAGTAATTAGCATACAATTTCTCCTCACAATATCACCGCTGAATAACACATTAATGTCATGAGAATAAAGAAAATGATCATCAACTAAAGAAACCTGATTGTTAGACACATTCTCCTCGTCAGCACCTTAATAAATGTACAGAGAACAGTATAGGGAATACGATGTTAGGGTGTGAAGGGTTAAAGCTGGGCATCGTCACCCTTCTTTTCAATCCCTTTTCTTCACATTATTTCTCCTCATCTCTCAAATTTTGCCTATTATCCATGCTACTCCTACTGTAAATTAGGCAAAGAAGACACCTTTTCTGTAGAATTGTTCAGGAAGACTACTGGTAGAAAAATTATGTAATAAAATATTACCTAATTAATGATGTACATGACAAAATTACAGGCTTCTGATTGGCTGAAAATGAGTACATTTTCATGTAAAATAAGTGCAAAGTTGTAACACAAATGCAAATTACAAATAGCACCGACACGCTTTCAAAATTTCCTCTGTCTTGACTTTCAGTAACTTTTTTTTCATGTGCATTAAGAAAATCGTGCAATTTGGTGTAATAAGCACTTGTAAATTCTTCAAATACTATACTTCAAAGTGCACTTGCCCTATGCAATTTTGTTGTCTTTGTAAAATTTACTTGTGCTTATTGATACCAAATTGTTCTCAAAATCATGTTATTATCTATACTTAGGTGTATAACTACAATGAAAGAATGAGGTTTTTTTTTTTTTTTGAAGGATGAGCATCAAGATTACTGTGAGGAATGTGAAGAGGGTGGAGACCTGTTGTTGTGTGACACCTGTACACTGTCATTTCACTTGCGTTGTCTTGATCCACCCCTGGATGAGCCACCACAGGGACGCTGGAGTTGTCCTGTTTGTGTAAGTTGTCACATTATTGTTCAGTCCTCAGTGGGCTGTTTGTTGTATTTTTGTAATGTGTGGAATTGAGGGGTTTTTGGAACATAGCCCTGCAGTAGATTTTTGACCTTGTAGGTCTTTTTTTTTAAGAACCATGAGCAACAGGCTTGAGGCCTTTTTTTTTTTTTTTTTTTTTTTTTTTATAAAACCTCTAACAAAAATGAGGTCAAACAATTTCCTTATTTTAAACTACCTGTAAAAATGAGCCAGCATAGGAAGGGTTCTGTTTGTTTGTTTGGTTGGTTTTTTTTTTTAAATATTATAAGTTACATGTGAGGAAACTTTTTGATGTGATCCTAATGATTTTTAGAGTTTTTTCCTCTTAATTTGTACTGGTATATAGGAAGATGAAAATACTAGTGATTCCAGTGAAGACATGCACAGCGATTATTGCAGAGTTTGTAAAGATGGTGGACAATTACTTTGTTGTGACAGCTGCCCATCAGCATATCACTTGCATTGTCTGATTCCACCAATGAAGAAAATTCCTGGTGGAGACTGGAGGTGTCCCAGGTGCAAGGTAATGTGTGTGGACTAAATCAATATCACCCATGGATGAACCCATGTTTTGCATTGCTTTTCTTTTCCATAAATCAAACTGACAGAAAAAGTACAATTGGAAAACTCTTGTTTAAGTGGTAAAAGGGATTATTCTCCCTGAAGTGTGTACACAACTGAAAGCAGGCAATAAAATTCTAAATTGTCACCCCCTGCTGATTAGCACATTAATATCATTCTTAACCTCTTTTTAGTCAGTTTTGGTTTCCTATATTAAAGTTATTTTTTACTTTCAGAGTGAGCCACTCAAGGGCAAAGTAGAGAGAATTCTCCACTGGCGTTATGTAAACCTACCAATTGAAGGTACAACTCTATAATTACACTTATTTACACCTTTCATTCTCAGGGTAGAAGTTAATATTGAATGGTTATACTCCTGTGAAGTCTGCCTAACTCTTCATGACTTTGTCTATTGACTTTCCAGATACATTGCTTGTTCCAGGTGATCCACAAGCATTTACTGAACCTGAGGTATGATATTATAAATAGTTGGATTTAATTTACAAACATCAATAAATTATTATCTTTCACTGCTGGAGTTTCCTCTAAAACTGATTGTTCTAAAACTGTACTCAACTTAACTGATGAATCAAAACTGGTCACTTGCAACTGATGTATACTATATTTGGCCTACAGCCATTTCCATTACTGAAAAACTGATCACTCTTTGTAAATTAAACTTCTGACATTTGCAATGAGAATCAACTGAGAATGATTCTGATGATGACAGCCACTTAGCTTGTTTGTCAGTAACTTTTGCCTCTTCAGGACTTCTCTCAATGTCAATATAACACTTCAAATGAATGGTAAGATTAAATTACAACGCATATTCAGTTTATCTTGGTGGATATTCATTATCTATTTGCAGACCTATGAAACTAGGGAATTCTTTGTTAAGTGGATTGACATGTCCTATTGGCATTGCTCATGGATCACAGAACTTCAGGTTTGGGTTTTGATGTCCATGTCAGTTTAATCTTTGATAAGAGGTATTCTAGAACTTTGCTGATGATGCTATACATTCATATAATACACAGGTATTTCCAAAGGAATTCTGTTCTCTCCCCATCACAAAAGTGTGTATCATACTCCCTTTATCACAAAAATTCAATTCAATCTAAGTATCTTGTTTATATCTATCCTCTTACTTGTAAAGTAAAATGATTTGATGATGAGGTTTTTCTGTCATTTAGGCAAGGATTATGGAGCTTTTAACCCCCCAAAGAAGAAAAATGTGCTTGGGTCCTCAAATAGAATATCATTCTCTTTTGTTGAGCTGTGTGCATCAATCACTAATATCCTGTGATTAATATGTCAAATATCATGGATGATATCCTAAGTGATAATGGAATTAGCTTTGATTAAATGGTCTTGAACATGTGCTTTGATTCTCACAAACTTCAGCTGGAGATCTACCATCCCAGTATGTACCGTGCCTATTTTCGCAAAAATGATATGGAAGAACCACCACCCGTTGATGATGGTGATGAGGACAAGGAAACCCCAGCACATGTGATACAAAACAGTAAAGCAGAAGATGAAAGTAATCTTGAAGCAAGGTTTTATAGATATGGAGTGCGACCAGACTGGCTACAAATTCATCGTATCCTTAGACACAGGTTAGTAAAGATCAAAGGGAAGGCATGCATTTTGGCTAATTTCTTTTTGTTACATTGCTGAACACTTACTAACAAAATGATGTAATCACTATCAGCCATAAAATACTGGTTTGATCATTGTCTAATATATTGTATTGGTAAGAAAACTCAGTATTTTGCCTATTTAAGATGTCGAGGGGATGCACTAGTAAACAAGTTATGGGAGGATGGGGATGTTGTAAGTTGTAAGAGTTTTTCATTTTGTTGGTGTTTGTGTTTTTCTGTGTGAAGTTTTTCTCCTAATAAATTACTGGGAAACAATTTTGTGTGTTTGCCTGACCCTCACCCCAACACCTTTGTAATGATCCTCCACAAGGCCATTCTGGTTTCACATGTAGTTCTCTTGTTATTTCCTTATTGGATATACAAACCATTTTCTGTCAGTTTTTACCGTAAAATTTGAATTTGAAAAGTTTTAGATGTTCAAAAGTGAACAAATTATTATAGGTTTAGGAAATATTTTGTCAAGCTAATATCTTACTGGAGAAGTCAGCCTATTAGAGGTGATTGAACTGATCATTCCTAAATTAAAAATATGTAATTTAATTCTATAATCCAGAGCTAACAAGCAATCCAAAGAAACATACTTCGTAAAGTGGCGAGATGTTCCATATAACTTGAGCACTTGGGAAGACCCAGATGATCCTATTAACTCACAAATCAGGTTTGTTATTTCTCTTTTAAATGGTTTTAACCCATTGACCCCCTAAAGAGTGACCAGCTTCTAATTTCTCCAAACAATATCTCTCCTGAGTCACACATCAAGGTCATGAAGAGAGGAAAATATCATGAACTAAAGAAGCTGTTGATTGTTAGACAAATCCTCCTTGTCAGCACCTAAATAAATTTAAATAGAACAGTATGGAGAATTTGAATATTCTACATAGAAGGGAGTTTCTCTTCATATTCTTATCACTGCCTTGGAAGTAAACTGTAGTTTGGATATAAGCTGAATTAACTACAGTTGGTAGATCTAACACAGCAACATTGTTTTTTAAAAATGGTTATATTTTCTTTCTTGTCTTTCAATTAATTTTTTTTGTGAAGTGATTTCAAGGACCACATTACCAAGTACAAGGAACTCAGGTGAGATACTTCTTGTTTACCTGTAAATTTCTTAAATTTTGGATATTTTATCTACAGCTAGGGAGCTATATTTTTAAACTACCTACTTAAGAAGCTCTTGATCAATAGACAGATTCTCCTCGTTAGGATCTTAGGAAATGTATTGAGAACAGTATGGAGAATATGTATACTGGTGTTTGCCTGCAAGGTGTTAAGCTGTTTTGCCATGGAAATATCCCTGCATTTCTACATTTCTAAGTGATTTTTTTTACAGAGATGTTTATGAGAAAAAGTTTGGCATTGGCAAGAAGAAGGCCCAGAAACAAAAGAAAGTGAAGAAACCAGCTCCAACTGGTGATGTGAGTTCAGAACTGATTTTAGAATTTAAAAATTTGACTTTGCTTCGTTTTATTTTATTTCTGTTTTTGTGTAATTTTGACAGTAAAGATAATATAGATTGAATGATTGTTAAGGAATCAGTCTGCATGCCATAACCAGATAACAGCATTACTCATTCTGGCATGCAGACAGCAATATTTAATTTCAATCAGTGATACTGTTATGAATGGGGACAGTTTCTTAAGAAATTGTGGTGCTGTGTTGGAGGTGGAGTATAACGAAAAAAATTTAGTTTTATCAACTGAATTGATAATGTATTTTGGCCAATATAGAGTTTGTAAAGCTGCTGTTTCAAGTGTCAACCCTTTGTCAGAGCAAAGTTAGTAGCCTAAGTGGCTCTAAAAATTTAAAATGTTAAACTCTATTACTGTACTAATTGTGCAAAATATTAGAGGTAATTTTTTAATAAGTTACAATGAAAAGTATGTGTTGATCCTAATTACTCTTTAACTTGCAAATTTAAGAGTGTAATCCTGGTGCACAACAAATTGTTTACAATTACTTTTTAAATGTCTAGTAATTTTTTAGATAAGCATTCTAAGAATGCCATACTGTTTATGTTGACTGATAAAGATACAAAATAAATATTCTACCCTACAGATGTTTATTTTCCATAGGAAAATGATGACATAAGAATTTTTAAGGAAAGCTTCGTCTCTGTGAAAAAGTAACTTCCACGATTAAATATTACTTTAAAGTACCTAGTTCCTTACTTAATTAGCAGCATTCATCATCACCATCATGAGATTTTTTTCTGCTAATATCACTTGTATTACATGTGTAGGATGAGGAACCTACTTCAGATTCAGATTACTCCAAAGTTGATAATGCTGATAAACCTGACAATGATGTAAGAGGCATTTGTTTAAAAGGGAACATTTTACTTAATAAGTTGATAATAATATAGAATATAATATGAAATACTGGCAACTGAAACCAAATTTTAGAAATGTGGTTTTGGGTAGAAACAAAAAAAAATTAATTCATATATGATCGCTTGCTCTCTTCTGTGAGCAAAAAAAAAAATGAGTTGTTAGCAATGATTGAATTAAATTTTTATATTAGATAGAGGAAGTTTAAAAGTTAATAAACCTGCATAACACTTAAATTCCAGCTAGTAAATATAATCTTTCCTTTTGAAATGTTGTTCTCTTGGAGAACTCCAACAAACTGAGTTTAGTGTACAAATCCAGCTTCTTAAGACAAGCACAAAGTTAGTTGCAGTAACATATTTTTGGTCTAAATTTTTTCTAAATGTTGACAGACATTAAAAGAAAATACAATTTGTGGCCTGGCCTGCCTAAAATCTTGCTACAATTTAAAAAGTTTCAAACTAACAATATAATGACATTGTGAGCACACTTCAAAGTGACTGCTAGACAATTTTAACATGCTTTTGTCAACAACCATTTTTGTTGCTTAACTAAACAGCCTCGTGACAAGTATGAAGAGCAGCCAGACTTCATTGCAGCAAATGCTGGCAAGCTGCATGATTACCAACTGGAGGGATTAAACTGGTTACGGTTTTCCTGGGCACAGGGCACTAACACTATCCTGGCAGATGAGATGGGTCTTGGTAAAACTATTCAGACTATTGCATTCCTGTACTCCATCTGGAAAGAGGTAAGTTCATTACAATCATACTTTTTGTACTTAATGATTGTAATCAGTGGTTTCCTTGCTTCTAACTACTTCAAGTCTGTACAGTCAAGATTACTGGAGACAGGCTGCCCTGATAGCCAAGGCACTAGATAGCAGCTTGAAAAGCTTAGGGTTTGAGCCTTGCTGTGGGTGTGCACAGTGGTCCTGGAGGATTCACTCATATAGCCCAGCACATAGCCAGGGTTTTAACCTAGCCCTTTTGACCCTAAGTTCAGCAGACTTAGCATATAACCACTGAATTTTCCAACCCATCTTATGTACAGATTTGCCAGATTTAAGGTTTGAATCCTGTCATGAATATACTTAAACTAGCCATAGCCTTGCATGATACTGGCAGACTTATATTCCTAACTAACTAAATTAATTTATCTGTTATTACATCTCTCTCTCCCTTTTTAGGGTCACTCACCAGGTCCATTTTTGATTAGTGCTCCCTTGTCTACAATTATCAACTGGGAAAGAGAGTTTGAATTTTGGGCTCCTGACATGTATTGTGTAACCTATGCTGGTGATAAAGTCTGCAGAGCAACAATCAGGTTGGTGCCAATTTATCGATGAAATGACAAAATGTCATCTTTTTTACAAGCCTTCACTAAGGTAGAAAAATGAATCTGTTTAGTAGAGGTAACAAATGGGGAGGTTTGAAAAATATTTTTCTAATTAGGACAAACATTTATTTCCCTTTAAGAGAGATTTTCTATAACTGGGGTCCTGATGTAGGAATTTCCTGTCTTCATCACAGCTGTCATGAAAAAAAATCCACTTTAAGCTTTCTGTAACAAGTGTATTTGAGAGTAAAATTAGATTTTATGTAATGTTTCATTCATCAACTGAGCAAGGTCCTTAGTTTCCTGAATATTGCTTATTGAGGTGTTAAATTTTTTTTTTTTTACAGGAATCATGATTTTTCATTTGATGAAGATTCTGTTAAAACAGGACTGAAACCACATAAATTGAAGGTTAGTGTTAGGCCCCTGTGGTTATCACAGCTGCTTTTTCCACTTCTTGCAGCCAATTATGAGAAGAGTTCTCAAAACCCCTGATTTGGACTTTCTCTTAAGAGATTAACTCATAAGTTCCTTTAATGTGGAGGAAATCTAAGATGATATGTTGTGTTTTGTAGAAAGATCATCCAGTGAAGTTTCAAGTGCTGTTGACATCATATGAACTGGTGTCCATTGATATGACTACACTGCAGTCCATTGACTGGGCTGTGTTAGTGGTGGACGAGGCACACAGACTGAAGAACAAGCAATCTAAGGTGAGACCACAAATGATATGCAGAACTTTGTTTTGTCATTAGATAACTACAGTTTGCAATGAGATTTGATGGGTAGCAGGAAACTTAATAAAAATCATAAAAATTGTCCAGCTGTAATTATACCTTCATTAATGTTTTGTGAATGACAGGAATCCTTACATAAGCTAGTTCTACAACATGAAGCACTTCTCAGTAAGGTGCACAGCTCTGTGCAAGCTAAATATGGGTAGTGGCTGCCCCTCAATGCAAGTGTTTTTTCCTCTCATCATCATGAACAAGAAATGTTCAAATACATAAAGCATTGCCATTTGTAATTTCCATGTGTGTTTTACTTTCATGTACCACAATAGGTTTGATTTCCATAACTCTCTTTTGTTTAGTCTCCATTCAAAGACTTCAATTTCTAAAACCAGCCATTAGCTGTTGTGCTTATAATTAATGAATAATGTGTTTCTCTTTTTTTTTTCCAGTTTTTCAAGATTCTGAGTGAGTACTCTATTGATTACAAGCTGCTTCTAACAGGAACACCTCTGCAGAACAACTTAGAAGAGTTATGGAACCTTCTTAACTTTTTGGATCCTAAAGAATTTAGGTATATACCATTTTAAACTCTGCCTCACATATAACTAAATCCCTGATCATCTTACTCATGTTGTTAAAAAGTGTTTATATTTTTATTCTATTATCAATGTCAAGTAGTGTAATAAATCCATGATTGTTCTGAATTTTTACTGTCTTTTGTTTTGTTGTAAGAATTTGTTTTGTTGTTTGTCTTCTCTAGGAACCAGAACACTTTCCTCACTGAATTTGAGGATGTAGCTAAAGAAGACCAAATCAAGAAGCTCCATGATATTCTTGGTCCTCACATGTTGCGACGTCTGAAGGGAGATGTCTTGAAGGGTATTCCCTCCAAGAGTGAGCTCATTGTCAGAGTGGAACTGAGCCCTGTGCAAAAGTAAGTTTAAGTGAGATGTGATTTTACATTGTGGCAATCACAGCATTACCTTTTGATTTCAAATCAAGAATATATTTGTTAGGGAGTGAAAGTTCTTCCTCATTTTTCTTAGTTCAGTTATTTGGTTTTCGTGAAATGGTTTCTGTGTTCCATAGAACTGTGTTTCTGTTTTTTCTTTCATTCAGTCATAGTTTTTAATTCCTTTTTGTTCCTCTGTTATTTAGGCAAGTAGTGATTTTCAATACATGTATACATGTACTCTGTTTTTTAACAGGAAATACTACAAGTATATTTTAACAAGAAACTTTGAAGCTCTCAATACTAAGGGCTCTCACCAAGTGTCTCTGTTGAATGTAATGATGGAGTTAAAGAAATGCTGCAATCATCCATACTTGTTTTCTTCTGCTGCATTGGTATGTTCCTTCACCATGTATAGAGAAAAACTGAAACTTTTATAAATGTAAATAAAAATGAAAAACAGCTGCTAAGATACTTATTAGGTGTTACACTTGTCAAAGCTGTCAACAGGAGCCATTACTTATAACAACTGTTATGGCTGAGCTCACTCAAAGTTGCAGATGAAGATGTCGATTGCTGTTATGTTACACTTGGCTGCTACAAGTGATATCGCCAATGTACCAGCATCTTTGAAACTTAGTGACAGCCCTGCTTGGGAAAAGGTTTCAATAAGGCTTACCATCAGTGAAGATCAAAAATAGGGAAACTGCATATAGGCTTTCAGCAGGCTGCTAGTAACTAGTTGATAATCTGTTGCTTATGCATCTACTGAGTGTTGACTGATAGAGGAAGGGTATTGTTTTTCACAATGATTTAGTTAATATATTTATCACCCCTCAAACTACCATGAATGACCAAGACAGAATTTTTCCATAGAATATCAATACAACATCAAGTAGGCACATGATGAAAATAAAGGAAAATATTGAACTAGGGGATTATTAGTTGATGCAATACCAAACTCTCCAAAATTAAATCATAAGAATTGCATGACAGACAGTAAATATAATTTCTAATGAGATCTTGGGAGTGACAGGGTTAAAAGGATTGTTGATTTTCTTGTTCATCAGGAAGCCCCTCGTGGAGCCAGTGGTAACTTTGATGCAGCAGCTCTGACACGTGCCTCTGGCAAACTGGTGCTGTTGGAAAAGATGTTGAAGAAATTACAAGAAGAAGGACACAGGGTTCTTATCTTTTCTCAGGTGGGAAAAAGAGATGGTCGTCTGTGACAATTTCTCAAATGTAGAGAATTGCTGGATCAAAACGGACATGAAATTCTATTGATAGTATGTAGTACCCCTTTAATCTTGCAGCTCAGAAATACTAATTGTATAATGCAAAATGTATTTTTACTGTCAGTGTCGGTTTTCTTGAGAGAGTGATTTCAAGTTAGTTTCTAAAGTAATCTGACCTGGATTGCATTGGTTCTGCATCTCTTCACTCTGAATTAGATTTTCCAGATTGACCTGCTTAACTGAAAATTAATACTTAACAGAAATTTTTTTCTCGTACACAGATGACGAGAATGCTTGATCTCTTGGAAGATTTCCTCGAAGGACATGGCTACAAATATGAGAGAATTGATGGAACAGTCAATGGATCAGCGAGACAGGAGTGTATTGACAGGTTTAACGGTGAGCTTTACAGACTTTTAGCCTACCTCTTATTATAAGTGTGAAATGATTTATCTTTCTCCTTAAAAAGAGAGAGAGAGAGAGTGGTTGACAACTAAAAGTGCGTAATCTACGATACGAAAACAGCGCTTCATTGCACAACTACAATATTAGAATCCTCCAAGTGGTTTTCATGGCATTCAACCAGACAGTAACCCTCCCCCCTTCCTCACGCTTTCCTCCGCACACAAAAAAGCGCAAAGTATGATTCCTGTTGTGCAGCTTGGCATGAGAGAAGTGCTGAAGCCAGCAGCTTGTCACTATCCTATATTTCTTTTGCGTTTGTTTAATTTTGTTTAGCTCCTGGTGCTCAGACATTCTGTTTCCTGCTGTCTACTCGGGCGGGAGGCCTGGGTATTAATCTGGCTACAGCTGACACAGTGTTCATTTATGACTCCGACTGGAATCCTCACAATGATATTCAGGTTTGTGCTCAGACGAAACTTATGACCCCTCTTTCATCGATCTCTTTGTGTGTGAAAAGCAAAGACGGGCATGTAGCTTCTCATTTTGTTGTTGGTTAGCTGACTGTTTTGTTTGTTCCATTTTTTATCAGGCATTCAGTAGAGCTCATAGAATTGGTCAGAACAATAAGGTACATTTTAGCCTCAGTTATATGTATAAATGTTTACCAGTCTGTTACTTGAGAGAAAGCTTTCTTCAAAATGATACTAAAACTTGAAATGACATAGTCTTAATGAAATGTTTTTCAAATATTTGGTTGGGGCACGCACGTGACATCTCAGCAAAGCAATTCTTTTGATCACTGTGTAGAATTCACATAACTGCAAACGTTTTTTGATTTTTTGAGGAGTCATCAGTCTGAAAATTTATCTAGTTATCTTTGTTGATTAGAATCAACTACTCAGTGGTCGTCGAAAAATATGATTACCATTGATAACCAATAAGTAAATACCTCTTGCCTTGCTTATAAACAAAGCACTTAAACATGTATATATATATTTTTTTTTTCTTTTCCTTTTTTGCTTGCGCTTTATCAAGTGTTTTCTCCCTCTTCCCATAGGTTATGATTTATCGTTTTGTCACGAGAGCCAGTGTTGAGGAACGTATCACTCAGGTAATATTTTTATGGGGATAAACTAGTGAAATTTGTCAAAATATATGGGGACTGAGTATTGTGGCTGAGTGTGTATTGCACTTACAACGTTATATGTTTTTAAGCCTCAGTCAAACAGGAAAAAACTTTTCCTTTTTACGGTGATTGCTCAACATTTCATAGAGAAGCACTAATGTTACATGAGACAGCTAGTAAACCAAAATGAAACAAGTGAACAAAAAAGAAAACACGTGTTTGGAAACATTTTTCCTTCTGCAGTGTTGATAGGTGTACCATTTTTCTTGACCCGAACAACTAAATCTTGATGTACGAATTACCTGCTAGGTTGCTAAGAAGAAAATGATGTTGACGCATCTGGTTGTGAGACCTGGCCTAGGATCAAACAAAGCAGCGGTGATGTCCAAGACCGAACTTAACGACATTCTCAAATTTGGTACCCAAGAGCTCTTTAAAGATGATAATGCTAAGGATGGAGGTAAGACTTGTGTATTTGACTCACTCGAAATTTATTGTTAAAATACCTTTGAAGGAGTAGGGTGAAATTCATTGTTAGCAAAATTGTTGGAAATAAAGTTAGAACAATTTCCTTCCGTCTTGTTTGGTAACGTTGAGCTGTTATGACTGAATTTTGTAAGCTCCCTTGAAACACTAGACGATATCGGACACAAGGATAACCTTTCAACTCCGAAATGTAACTTGTTTGCGAATTTGCTCTTAGAGAGATTTCGTATTTCCTGTTGGGAGAACTGTTTTTGGTTTTTGAATTATTGTCATCTATGTACTTGACATTACTTCGAAATTGTGAAGAGAAGATGCAGTTTTGTTACTTCTGAGTGCGAACGAGTTTATTTTGAAATAGCTTAGTTACGTTATAATGGCTATTTTTTAACCGGTTTTCAAACTTTTTAATTTAGACTCCGGTGACTCTGGACGTATCGATTACGATGAGAAAGCTGTTCTTTCACTGCTGGATCGAACCGGCAATCATGGATCAGAGGCACCTCCTGATGAAGACAAAGATATGGCTAATGAATACCTTGCTTCATTCAAGGTAAGAGAGGAAGTCGGGGTCAATTATTTTGACGGCTGAAGTGTGATAAACTGTAAGAGTGTGATTGTTACTGCGTCGAAGGTTTGAAGTACAGAAGAGCGTGAATCCAAGCAGTGCTATTGACATTTAATGAAACTAACCGTCTTTTTCAATTTACCAACCTACCTTACAACTCTTACAAATCTAACAATACTATTATAACTAGTTCATAAATTCTCTCAACATTCGGCCTATTTGTGACTTAAGTTTGACATACTCGCGGCCATCGTTGTTGTATAATAACTTACACTCAACACGTAGTATAACTGTTACGCATGTCAAATGAGAAGTAACAAGACAATGGCAATTTCTATGGCTGTTTTCTTGTGAGGACTTCTCTAGCCCCAAGTGTTTGTATCCATATCTCCATGATTACAAACTCACCGCTTTGACATGCGACATAAAAAGGAAGTTATCAGGGCCTGTAGCCTTAGCATTAGACTTTCAGGGTAGTATATCACTTCCACAGTACTGTAGAATAAATATTCTACATGTAATCTGCATGGTTCTATTATTTTTGGTGTCTTTTCAAGTTAAACAGATACTTCGTTGAGACATGCAAACATAAAAACAGTAGAAGTGAACCGGCATGGCCTGCAGCCTTACTGTTAGACTGTGTGGTAGTATATGTTCACATAGTTACTGATCAGCAGCCACCTACTCATCTTCCAATTGTCAGTAATGTTACAGGTTCCTACCTTGACTCTTGAAGCGCTTTTCGATTGAGTTTCGTCAAAACAAAACCATAGTAATCACAATGGCCAATCAGATGAAAGGAAATACCTTTAAGAGCCAATGAGAACCAAAGTGAAAACAACCAAACCGCCTAAAGCGCGGGAAAACGCGTGTAACCCAGTCACGACTTGCAAGTTTTTTGGACCAATCACAGAGCGAAGTAAAGCAAAACCAAAACACTCCCGGATTGTTTTCGATACTCAATTGAAAAATGCTTTAATACAGATACATCAAAAGTCAACTAGCAGAGATAAGAGCATCAGAAGCAACGAGTCGTTTCAGTCTAGGATCAGCATTACTCTATTACTAACATTTAAGAACTGTTAACCAGCTTTATTCATCTTAAAATTTTGGTAGATTTATAATAAATGTTTACTTACTTACTTTTTCCTCTTTTGCAAACCTTGAAAAGAGTCCTAATTTTTTTCCCTTAAGGTGGCAAGTTATGTCGTGAAGCAAAAGGACGAAGATGTCGAAGTTCTCAAGGTATGACACTATGCTTTGAGAGTTTGTAAAGGACAACTCGTTCAAATGTTCTTTTCTTGCTATCCATCAAATACGTTGTTTCAGAATCGAGTATTAATCGTTATAAAAAGAGTGTTGTGTAGCAACACTAATTCGAATGGAAAATGTGTTTAGCTTCTTTTAATGTAGTTTCAGTGACATTTTTCTTGTGATGGACAGATAGGGTAGCCGTCTCGTTGTTAAACCAGAGGAAATATCTGTGACATCCCTAACTGCTGTTTTTGTTTGTTTGTTTGTTTTTGGCTACTTTAAAGTATGATTTTGGAAGGAAACACTCAGGTTTGTAATCGTGTATGTTGACTATGTTTGTTAACAGCAAGATGCAGAGGCTGCCGACCCCGATTACTGGGAAAAACTCCTGCGTCACCACTATGAACAGTTCCAAGAAGATGAGGCAAGGCATCTTGGGAAGGGAAAGAGGATAAGAAAACAGGTAGAGTTATATAGAATGTAGCACTGGTAGGGTTATTACGCAGTGCTCCTCGTCTTGTGGCTTATGTGAAGATCGACTTGCGGCTTTTTTCTCTTTACATGCAGTTTCAATGCCGAACCAAATACTAAGGTCGTAAGAATAAAATATACGATCGCCATGCAACGGAGCTTTTGACTGTAAACAAATTTTTCTCGTCAGTACCAAAGGAAACTTATAGAGGACATTATGGAGAGAAAGCACTGTAACAGCGAAAGCTTTATCTTTTCAACTCCGAATTTTCATTACACAGCTAATACACAGCAGCACCAGATTGAAACTAAAAACATAGATAAAAGTTAAGTTGATTAAGATAAACAAATTAGAAACAAAAATGAACATGAACGAAGCCTAATCTCTAACTGCAATAGCGAATAAGTTTTAAGTTGAAGAAGACTTCTAGATAGAAAACTACGCCAAGCGTGACTTGAGGTAACTGACTTGAAAATTGATTATGCGTAAAAGAAACCGGCTTTAAATACCAGAGAACTGCGAAATTACGCGCATTATGAGAACCGTGTATTAAAGGTGTAGCTCACGTAAAAAACGTTAACATGCTTAACACCAACGAGGAGGTTTGAAAAACTGAAGGACGAATAAATAAATAAAAATTAACAAGCGCTTTAAATCCTGCATGCACACGGACGAAAGGGTGCAAAGAAAAATCTCTTTGACTCAAAAATCTTTCTTTCATAGGTCAGTTATGTGGATGGAGGCATGGAAGATCAAGAGGAATCAGGTATACTTTTTGTGTTTTTTTTCCTGGCTCCTGTTCATTTTTATTTCGAAATAAAATGTGCATCTTGAAGCACTCAGTTATCATGATAATTCAGAGGCAGATTTAAATCTGGCATTTTTTGGTGGCTTTTCATCCATCTAACTCTTTGCCTTTTTAGCTTGGACCAACAATCTGTCAGACTACGACGACGGGGAATACAGTGACGTCGAGGAGGAAGAATCAGATGAGGAATTCAACCAAAAATCTGAAGGTAACGAGCATTCTCAAATACATATTTTTGTCTCTCTTTTTTTTTTTCTTTTTTGCCGTTTGTAGTTTGACCGTGTCTTGTCCACTATAGGCCGTCAGCGAAGAGCCGCCCGCGGTGCCTCAGATAAAGATGTTACTCCACCTCTCTTGGCCAAAGTTCAAGGAAACTTAGAGGTAAAAGAGACGTTGAATCAGTTGGGGTTTGGATTTCTGTCCATCCACTTAATATTTTTTGGAGAATAAGCTTTCTTAACAAATATTCTTACTGCATTTTAGAGGTGGAGTTCATGGTGATTTTTTACGTAGTGCCTAGCCATCTTCAATTGGTAGCTCGACTCTTTTTTAAATCGTGAATGTCAAACGATTGAACGATTTTTTAATTATCAAAACAACGATGAACAAAGATATCTTTTTACACAATTAAATTGTTTTCGAGGCTCCAATTTCGTTTGTGAAGTGTGTTTTACAGCTAAGCGTTTGCCAATTTCTCAAATTGTGGGCACCTGTGAAATTTCCTTAGAAAAGAGACTGTAAACTGCTGAATGAAGTCTGGCCAAAGTCCCCCGCCATATGTTGTAAATGCATCAGAGCATATTAACATGGGGAATGCGCTCGAGAAATGCCTCATCAACATCATTTGGTTGTCATCGTTTGGTTTTAGGTGTATGGTTTCAATTTACGGCAGCGAAAGGCGTTCCTGAATGCCATCATGAGATATGGTTTGCCTTCACCTAAAGGTTCTCCTAGGTCCCAATGGTGAGACTACCTTATTCTTGTAGTGTTAAACCTTGTTTACGCGTCTATTATTACCAGTTCTTCCTTATCAACCTTGAACACGCTAACATCAGTTAGCAAGTTCCACTTTTCTCTGTAAATTTCCTATAGTACTTTAAGGAGAATTTGTCTGACAATCAAGATCTTCGTGAGTCTGCGATCACTTCTTTCATTCTCATAACGTTAATGTTTGATTCAGGGTTGATACTGTAGGAAAAATTAGCTTTTTATCTCTCTTAAAGGTTTAAGGATTAAGGTTAATCTCTTTGGCTCTTTTTAAGGTTTGCAAGGGATCTACGCGGTAAATCAGATAAAGCTTTTCAGTGAGTAAAATTGTTTTATTTGTCCTCTTTTCAACAAGTTCGTTTCTTTGGATTTATATATAACGACCTATCTCGTCTTACGACGTTTATCCTCACGACTTAGTATGACGTATATGACTGCCGATCTTTACGAAAGAGCCTTGGCATTAGTTTACGTAGTAGATGCCTGACATTTTCTGCGATTTCTCGACCCGCAGGGCGTACGTGTCAATGTTTCTGCGCCACTTGTGTGAGCCGGGCACAGACAATAGAGAGACGTTTAACGATGGAGTGCCCCGTGAAGGACTACAAAGAACACAAGTGCTGACCAGGATAGGCATCATGAGCTTGATAAGAAAGAAGGTAGGTACTGACTCAGTGTCAGGGACAACAGCTGCCTTGCTCGGCTATAATAACCGTTCGTTATGCAGTAAAATTTCCCGACCTGGATAGAGAAGTTTTTGTATATCTGACTTTGTGTGGTCAATGAGAATTGTTCACTTTTCGGTCTTAACCATCTTTTGCAAAATTATATTATTAATAATCATTTGCATCATACCCTTATGTCATCAGGTGGAAGAGTTTGCTCATATTAATGGTTGGGAAGCTTACCCGGATGAAGAAAACACAACCGATAAGTCGTCAAGTAAGACCTCATCAAGGGTCTCCACACCTATAGGGGAAGTCGACAGCAAGAAGACTGAGGCGGAAGTTAAAACGGAGGCGAAAGAGGCAAAGACAGAAAAGAAAGAAGATGAGGCTGCTGAAAGCAAGCCTGCAGCCATGGAGGTTGATAAAGATGAACCGGGTATGAAATCTAACTTTGTCTTAAAAACTACTTCAAGCCACCTCTTCTCACCTATTACCAGACTTTCCTGCTCAATTTTACTGCAACTTTCACTCCTCTTCGTTTCGCTTTTCATTATTTTTAGAAGAGTTACCATTGGTTAATATTCACTTATTGCGCGTCTGTGAAATATCAGATGTCAATTACTATTGGAAGAGCAGTAGTTGCATCCGGATACGTCGCTGAGCATGCAAAACTATGAGGAACGATTCCGTAGCTCCCTGCAGTCATAAATTGACAGTTTGCACAACGTGTTCTGAACTCAATCCCGTAACTTTTTCATTGTGAAGACTCACTCTTAGTTTGCGGCTTTATTTTAATTCCGACAGAACAGAGAAAGTTTTCGATTTGAGATTTGTAGCAGGTGAAGAATTTCTGGAAAATTAGGTAGAGCCGGTTTCTTTGTCTAACTTGAAACATTTAACTGCTATCTTTTCAGTTAAAACAACTGAAGACGAAAAGAAAGATGGGGTGAAACAGGAAAGTGAGGATTCATCCAGCCCCACCGAAGACGAAGGTAAAGACAGCAAAAATGAAAGAGACAAACAGAACAAAGCGGATGAAGGTTAGCTTTAAATTTATCAAGATTGAAAAGCATTACAGTGAGTTTTACTTACATCTTTAAAGCTCTAATTTTGAGCTGAATTCTAATACAGTTGTACCTCCCCATGATGCTTCTTTCCTGATGGCATGTAACATTGAACATCATATATTTTTCGGGTTGAACCCCGCCCATATGCAGCAGCCATACAAAAGAAGTTATTTTTTTCTTCTTTAAATCTGTAACAGTCAGGTGGCAATGAACTGCTTGGAGTACTTGACTTAAGATGGAGATGTCTGGTTTCTCCATTTAGGCCCTTAAAAAAATATGCCAAAGTATGCGAGAGAAAGTCGCCGTTAACCATATAACCACAAAGTAAGGTTTCCATAGGAAATGCTGTATGGTACCTTGCGATGGATCAGTGTCTTGTGCAAGAAGATAAGCAATGATCTTAGTTGCTTGCAGCGACCGAAACGTGGATGAAATACATTGCCACGGGTTACTTGGCTTGTGCGCCATTTTCTTGTATGCTAACTTTTGCAATGTTACGTGACAGGCGAATCTAACACGAAGGAGGAATCAAAGATGGAGGTGGACGCACCTAGCCCGAAGGTGGCTTCTGGGAAAGATCAGGTCAAGGAAGATTCGTCAGACAAAACAGAGCCTATGGAGATTGAACAACAAAAAGATGAGAAGTCTTTGGAAGAAAAGGACATGAGCGGGGATAATGACAAAAAAGACGATAACACTGTTGATTCGGATAAAGTTATGGCAGAAGAAAATTCTAACTGTGAACAAAATGACGACAAAAATGTTGATTCTGATCACAAGAATGGTGAAAATAACGGAAATGTCGATGAGCCCAAAACAGAATTGGAAGAGTCTAAAGCTGAAGGTGAGAAGGATTCGTCAGACAAAGTGGACGATGACAAACCGTCAGAATCACCCCAAGACACGGAAAAGCCAGCTGAGGAAAAGGAGCCCGACGACGGAACAAAGAAGCCATCAGAGGCAGCTGAAGAGGGCGAGAAGAAATCAGAAAAACCTCATTTGGACGACAATGGCGACAAAATTTCAGATGAAGCCGACTCGGCTAAAGAGGAAATGAAAGCTAACGGTGCTGCTGAACCAGACCAGAAAACAACAGAAAAAGTCTCGGAAAAGTCTGAAGCTGCCGTGAAAACAGAAGAAACTGCAGTGAAACCAGAGGCAGCAGCAGCCACAGTGAAGCAGGAGAAGTCCACTGAAAAATCTGCCGTGTCTGGCAAGGCAGGAGGCGCGCTTGGTGATCAGCGTCGCTTTATGTTCAATATTGCAGATGGAGGATTTACTGAGCTGCACACTCTGTGGGAAGTAGAGGAGAAGAGGAAATGTGATGATATCTGGTGGAGATGCCATGATTACTGGCTACTGGCTGGCGTTGTTACGTATCCTAATTATTTCTCACATAGTTTATCTTTAACTTTGAAAAACAAATATTTCTATTCACCCTTTACCCTGTCTTCTCATTTGAACGCTCTAAAGTCGAAAACTTTCATACATTTTTTATTACATGAAAGAGTCGTTTATTTTTTTTGTGTAGTGAGATGAGCTGATTATAATATGTGGAGACGCACTCTCCTCGCCATTCAAATTCAAAGAAGTTTTCATGCAATTACACCTGCGTTTTAAACGTTTAGATCCGCTGTCAGTTATACCTTGTTTTTAATAACGACTCGCTTCAGGACTTCTGGTATACGGTTTCCTTGACTGAATTGCTGCCTCTAGACACGGATATGGTCGATGGCAGGACATTGCGAATGATCGCAAGTTTTCTGTGATAAACGAGCCTTTTAAGAACGGTAAGCTTCCTAAAAGCCTGCATCTGCTTGCCTTAGCATAGCAATTTACATAGTCCCAGGGCCGAAAAGGGAAACATGTAGAAGCATTTTAAGAAATGCTTGTTGTTTTAGTTTCACAAGCGCTGTTAAGATGTTGGAGATTCCATTGCAACTACTTGGTCTTGTGACACAGGGCACGAAACTTCTCTGCATTGTCCGACCAAAACCAACAGAATTCTGTTGTCCATGTTACTGATATATTTTGTTCTACTAACATTTGGTATTGTTTGTGTTTCAGTCACTCTGGAATATAAGAACCGGTTTATTGCCCGCCGCTTTAAGGTAACGTTGGGGAAATGTGTATTCCTGTTGTCCCTATCATCGTTAAGTATTATTATTTTGTCGTCAAGTCCACAAGTTATACACCTCATGTTCACTCGTAGTACCTTATTAGTTAATGTAACAGCGAAGTTGCGACGTGGTTCCAGTGTGAAACGGAAGTTCACTTCGGCATAAAATTGATTGAATTGATTTGTTTTTCTCCTGTTATACCTTAAAGCTATTGCTGGTGCTAGAGATTTCTCAAAGCACAGAAAATCGCCTAACCTTCGGCTTCTATTTGATCTTTAGTTATTAGAGCAGGCTCTGGTGATTGAAGAACAGTTGAGGAGAGCAGAATCCATGAAGCTCAGACAAGACGCCAACCACCCAGCCATGGCTCTCAATGCACGGTAAGCAATATGGCAAAAATCTATCTGATGCATTGATTTCTGAGGTTAGAGCGAGAAGTAACGAGCGCGAAGTTTAGCAAGTCCGACCCACACGCGTGTGTTACCCGCGTTCCCGCCGAGCGTCCACTACATAGAATATTACTGACCATTTTGTCAAGGGATCAAGAAAGGAGAGGATGAAGTCAAGAAGTCCGGTACCAGTCTGCGTTCAAATTTAAAGTGAACTGGAATAAGTGGAGTAAATAGATCCTTGCTTTTTTTTCTGGTAGTCAGAGTTTTTTCTCTGTGCACTTTACAAGAATTCAGCTCTTTCCATCCTCGCGGACATTTGTCTTATCTTTTTTTATTATTATTGTATATGCTGCTTCCTTTTCTCTTCACCTCTCTTCATGCAGTTGCAATTATGCTGCATTGATTCTATAGAAATAACGCAGTAATGACTAGTGTTTGGATCCTTGTACAGGTTTGCGGAGTTGGAATGTCTGGCAGAGAGTCATCAACATCTGTCTAAAGAGTCTTTAGCAGGAAACAAGCCGGCTAATGCTGTACTACATAAAGGTCAGTCTACCTATAAAAAAGAGTTTGCGCTATTGTTTCTGTGTAGTGCAAGATGGAGATTATTCTCAATACATTTTCACAACTCAAACATTACTCCAGGAAATACTTCTTGAAGTGATAGGGAGTCTTAAGGGGCTTGAAGTTGAAGGTGATTTCGGCGCTAGCAAACTTATCATCCGAATCAACATAACTAACACAATTTGAAGTAAAGTTTCCTGGAATACAAAAAGGTACAACTCTTGCAAGAATAGACTCGGAGTTAATCATGAACGCCAAGAGGTTGGAAGAAGGAGTGGATGGGAACTAGTGAGAATTGGCGTCAAAATATCAGGAAGATATGGAGGATATCTTTCAAATGAATTGTATTCAGTTCTCGATATATCTCCCAAAATGCCATTGCTTCATTGCTTTCAATAAATTAACCTGAGAGGTACAGTAAATTGCATAGAGGTTTGTAACTTCGTTTGACGGTAATTCAAAAATTGGTGAAAACGTTTCAAGGAATGGGTTCGAGTACAAAGTAGACCTTGTACTGTTTAGCTTTATTATT
Organism: Pocillopora verrucosa; assembly: GCF_036669915.1. Lineage (NCBI taxonomy): Eukaryota > Metazoa > Cnidaria > Anthozoa > Scleractinia > Pocilloporidae > Pocillopora > Pocillopora verrucosa. The sequence goes on along the minus strand of NC_089320.1, from coordinate 10,899,067 downwards.
TACCAAAGTTATACTCACTTTACAGTGCTTAACCAGCTGGAGGAGTTGCTGTCTGATATGAAGTCGGATGTCAATCGGCTACCTTCGGCTCTAGTCCGAATGCCACCGGTCACAGCTCGACTCAACATGTCCGAGAGAGGAATCCTTAGCCGCTTAACGAAACGTGAAGGGCCACCACCCAATGTCACGGTATCTGGAAATCCAATGCAGCCTGCCCCCATCCCTACCTCAGCGGCTTCAATTCCTATCCAACCCAAGGTGCAGCCGCTGGTACTTGCCGGAGGAACTGTCATACCTCCTGCTCCAGTTGTTAAGGGAAGACCTCCTTTCCGGTTCAATGTACCACCATTGTATTACCCATCTGCAATGTCAAGTGGCAGTGCCACCCTAACAGTTCGTCCCCCTCCCCCCACCACCCTGCTGCTTCCTGCCCCCACAACAACGGTGAAGTCCGGATTGGTGCAGTCAGTGCCGAAACCCAGTTCTCCTCTGATAAGTCATCACGTGAACTCTCCTACACCAACGCAGTATGTCACTACCCTCATCACTAAACCGGCGGGTAGTGCAGCGGTGTCGACGGTGCCTCAGCCAATATCAGGTGCTGTGAGTTCAACTCCTCCTCTGACTCCCGTCATTAATAGTGTCTACAGTCTAAGCACAGGGAAAACTGGAACCGAAGCACAACGCAGCTCTACTCCTCCCTCGTCTGCCATCGGGGCTGGTATAGGAAAAATGCTTAGTAAGAAAGCAACTACACTCGTAGAAAATCAAATTACTTCTATTATACGTAGAGAGGCGTCTGCTATGGGTCTGATATCTTCGTCTAATCCCAGCTCCCCCTCGGCAACGGAAACACGCGCTTCTCCCGGACCGAAGCAAACTGCTCCCCAGGCTGCAGAGGAATCCGACCAGAAGCAAACGACGAAGGCTGGAGACAAAAGCGACAAAGATCCAGACGTGATTTGTTTGGATTGATGTGGAGATCATCGCTTCAGTCGCTATTCTTACAGTTCTTATCAATAACGTCAGGTGGCAGTAGCGGGCGTGCGTTTCCCCATATGATTTATTACTATTTTTAATGTTATTTTGACTTAACCGTTGTACCTGAAAGTCAAATCTCGTGCGCCTTGTAGAAATGAAATGGAAAACTGGCTTTGATCCAATAAAGGGTAACATCAATGCTGTTGCTGGAAATAAAGTCTGCTTTTTATCCCCTTATATGAAGTGTAATATGAACTGTAATATGAACTGTTTTTGTTCTTGCTCTGGTCAAAGGTTTCTGACTGTAGTGTTTCCTTTGCGTCTTCTTTTTCAGTTCCTTTCCATTTATCTACTGTTTCTACGTTTCCTTTTCACTCTCTTAAAGGTTCTCTTGTACGTTCTGTTCATTAACCGTTTGCATTCTCAGTGTATAGCCTCGTGCTAAAGATGTGAATTTTTAAATACATTGGAGAATTTGGCTATCGATCACGATTACTTCCTTATGCGAAGCGGGCGCTCTATCCTCTCACGTACATGGATTACTTAGTTAAAATTCTTTGTGCGATGATGGAGCCGAAGACTGGGATAGGCTTGAGCAATCAGCTTACCAACAAAGGTTAACTTAGTAAAAGGCTGCGAAACAAGCGAATTCAATTTTTTGCGTTTTTTTTTTCAGTCGAGCTAAGGCAAGTGCGAAATCAGTTTTTCCCTTGAACGCTCTTCTTAAATGGTACGACTCTCACTCCGGCAGCGTTTGCATACCCTTAAGTACGTTGAGGAAAAATAATGAAGCTTCGTTTAGCTGGCCACCCTTGGATCCTGTAAAACAATGCCTCTTCTTGCATTCGAGTGATGCAGAAAATTGCATAGGTATAGAAAGAAAGATATGCGCAATGCGTATGAAAAAAGGAAAAAAGAACTTGCACAAACAAAAATGAAAATCGTATGAACCAGAGGACTTCAGAATAAAATTTGAAAAGATAGTTAAAAGCTAGTTTTAAAACTAGAAGTGTTAACTTGTGTAACTTTCAGGGTTCTTTCGAAGTTGTTTAAGAAAGAGGCCAGTGATATTGGAGTACGCCATTGGATGGGTTAGAGACTACCCTCCTTAAAACAGAACGGTATCCTGAGGGAAACCTGCAAAGACCTTAACAAGTTCTTGGTGAGATTAAAACAAGAATCTAAAATAGATCATCTACTTTATTGGAGAATCCGGGTATCGATCCCGGTACCTCCCGCATGCTAAGCGGGCGCTCTACCATTTGAGCTAATTCCCCTTTCTTACTCAATTCCGTGATTCTTTAATATCTTAGCAACCAGTCAAAACAGGGAAAACAACCTGGTTTACAAGATTGTGAATTTCTTGGCGATGAATGCTAAATTTCTCGGGTCATCCAGTAGAACAAGCACTTCAGAGGAGAGGTAAGTGTTTTTCAGCAAGTAACTCGAAGGTTCCACCAGGGTTTTCCCGGTAATCCGTAATGTTTATTATTCTTATAATTATTATTGCTACGTTTCACATGGTCATGAGATGCAGGTGCCTTTGGCCACCTGAAGCAATGATTCTTTGGTTTGGCCATTCATTTAACCGGTTTATCTTTTTTTTTTTTTTAGGAATCTCCAAATTTTTTATCTTCACTATCTTCAAGTGAAAAAGCTGATCAAGACTAAAAAATGCGAAGGCTCCGATCTATGGCTGCTGTTTGCGACCTTCTTTTATGAACGACGCTAACATAGATACATCATTTTATCTATAAAATCGCCCTGCAAGCATAGAAAAATAGAGCCTTCATACTCTCGGAAAAATGTTGCGAATATGGAAATCATTTCATTGTTTCCAACCTCCAATTTTAATGGTTCTGGAAATCAATAACAATACTAGACGATTGGAAACGTAATTTCCTGATCAAGATTTTAATTTCAGTTCAACAAAGCAATCAAATTTAACGCGTGAGGATCACTTTTTGCTACTATCATGTAGACGTACACGAAATGCAACACAGTGACGGGTTATTATAAGGAAGGCAACTCAAACTAGTACACTTGTAAAACTGGTTTACTTTGTGATGGGATCTTTTAGAGCCATTTTGAAAAACGATTGATCGTTGAGAAAACCATGAGTTTTTAAAAAGTTAACCCTTTCACTACTAAGATGTCGTTGTTAATTCTCCTCTCTAGCAGCTACATATTTCCTTGCAACTTATTTACAAGAATTTGGTGTTAGATCAAGATAACAACTTCTACCTGATAAGTTTGAGTATTCTCATTACCTGTTTGCTGAACAATGTATGGATATTATTGGGAGAAGTTACATGTTAATTACTTTTGAGAAATAAAGGGTTGAAGGACATACATACCAGTACACTTCATTTGATATACCGTCATTGTTCACACGGTTTGATGTGATTTTCTCCGTCAGAACTAGCTCATTAGAAAAATGTGCTTCATAGAAAAACAATCATGACATTAACTGTTATTTAATTATTTCAACTCACTATGTGCAGCTCTCTATGGACCTTCGATACTTAAGTTGAAAATAAATTTAATACAAAGCATACCGCTCCGTTTTATAATTGAACGGATCAGACCGAAGAACTCCTGAGCCCGCCTTTTGAGGCTTTATTCACAATCCTCCTAGTTATATGTTCGTCGCATATCAACAATTATTAACCACGAACACATGGTTGTAGTCTGCCTGTGATTGAACGACGGTGACCGAAGAGCTCTCCGATACTTGTCGATAGGCCTTTAAAAGTTCGTAAACTCATTTGAATAACAAATAATTTTTAAAAGTTAATATTCATATTTGCGATCAATCTTGCACGTGGAGAGAGCGAAAGAAGTTCAAGAAATTTCAGCTTCGTTTGCAGCTTTTCTGGGGCCACAAAACACATCACTTCCACTTTACAACCTTAGATAAAGTATGGTCCGTCCTTTTAAGTCCAGCGTGTGCTTCTCTCTTCGTTCGAAGTTGCTAAGTAGGGTGGCTCAAATTCGATGTCGAGGATTGATGAGTGTCATTCTGTCTCGAAATTTTTTGAGGTACATAACTAAAGTGTAAGTTTTTATTTAATACAAGAACAGTGACTCACGGTTTTCCTTGCAAACAATTTCAAATTGTAGAGCATTATTCACAGTAAAATGAAGTACATGTACTTACTTAAAGAAAGGTATACAAGTATTCGAAATCGATTCAAGGTAAATATCTTCGAACTATTTTGGTTCTCTCTTCAGCATAACGTCTAGCACAGAATGATAACATCTTAAAATAGCAACCTCGAGGAAGGAAAGAGAAACTGGGAGACGTTTAACATGGTCAGTAAATCAATTTTTTATCAGGAATTGAGTAACTGCACTTGTGCGTCTGATCTGCTTGGAGCACTTAATCCCCCCATGTTGATATATATTGTTTTACTTCTTGGTCACAGATAGCCAATTAACTATTCCCCGAATTTTGATATGTTTTGAGAGAACACTGATCTTGAAAAAGGTAAGCGTATTTGACGAAGATGAAGTTTACTTTTGAAGTAATCAATCGATGTATTTATTTTATTTTCAGAGTCCAATGGAAGAAATAAAAACTGCGCCGGTTAAGAAGGATTGCAAGGTTACAATAATGGAATAAAATACAATCAGAATAATGTAAGGGAACTAAGCATTTTACTGTTTTGCTGGTAGTATAAAGCAATCCTTGAAATAGGAAATTTATAGAACGTCGCCCAAATACTCAACTGAGGTTGCCATTATTTTGGACTATTCAGAATCATTTGGTCGATATAACGTCCTTATCATATCCTCACATTATCCAGCAAACAGGTAATGATAATACTCAAACTTATCAGGTAGAAGTTGTTATCTTGATCTAACACCAAATTCGTCTAACTAATTTAAAAGGAAATGTGTAGCAGCTAGAGGGGAGAATTAACATCAAGATCTTGGGAGTTAAAGGGTTAATGGCGTGCGATATGTTATTTATAAACCTCATATTCGATTTGCAGAGTCAGAGAAGGGAATGAAAGTTGAATGAAAAACCTGGAGTGGGAAGCGAACAGAGAGATGACGGAGAAATCAGCCAAAGGTTAGTTGTTCTCTTAGTTTTTTTGCTTGTCGTAATTCACAACAACGAATAAACTGAAAGAGGTAGAGCGAGGGAGGAGGAGGTGGTGGGTCAAATTTGTTGAGAGTGTCAGGTCTGGAGACAGATTCGACAAACTCATTTCAGTACAATGATAGATTACCGACACAGTAGTACATTCCGTTACAATACTGCTTTACTAACACGACTGCTCCACTACTAACAGTGCTCTATCCTTAACAGATAGCTGCAATTTACATTAGATATAAAACTGCCATATTCATTGAAATTATTACGAAAACCTTTTTTCATTAGGCTTCCTAGAAACATAAAAAAAGGCAAAAACATACAAATATGTTGTAGTTGTATCAGTTCATCGTGACACAAGTATTTTGTGCCATTTCTATTCAGATATTTTCTGTATGTGTTTTATGTTATTTATCAATTTGTTTCCGTGGAATTGTAGAGTCGAAAGAAGAGGATGAAAAGAGGGATTCAAAGAGCACTGGATAAATGGACTGGGAGACTAACAGAAACATGACGGAGAACCCGGCTAAGCGTGAGTTGTTTGAATTTTTGTTTTCCTCATAATTCAAAGCAATCTATGTTAATGAAAATTTAAAATGTCGCCAAAATACTCGATATTCCGATGATACCATCGTTTTTTTCTTTTCTTGTTTTTTTGTGTTGGTATATGATTTCTCAATTTGAAGACAACAAATTGCACTCGCCCTACGGGCTGGTAGGGCTCGCTAACCTTTCAAAAATCTACTTTTCCTGATTTATCACAAATTACACGAGTAAGCATCATGTGTCTACCTATACAAATGAAGCCTTTTCAAGTGACAAATAGTATACTAAACATAAATGTTTAAAATTATTCAATAGTTCTAAAAAGGTAATGAGAACCACCAAAAGATTTACCAACTTAAAAAAATTAACTTCATAACCATGACAGTTTTTTTTGTTTTATGAATTACACTTTAGTTATTCTCTCTTCTCTTCGATGGATCTTGTCTTTCATTAAATGCATCCATCATCAGATAAAACTTTTTAGGCAAACTAAGTGCCTCGGAACGAAGAATGAATGAATGAATGAATGCACAAATCAGCAATTCAATTTTTTAAGAACAAGTAGACGTTGTTATTACGAAACTATTGCCATAGATATGCATCTCAATTCTCTCTATAAAGCATAACCAAGGGAATACAGTTTTCCAACCACCCTCCGCCGAAAAGAAGCTTAAAACATTACGAAGAAATGCCTCTGTGAACATGCTACAGTACAACAAAGAGGAACAGTAAGTGAGTCATTGTTGGACGAGGAAGGCTGTGAACTATTTCCTGAAAATATCGTTTTGCACTTTTATTGAGATAGATAACCACACGTTATTTTCTCTGGTTGTAGCTTTATATGTTCATCGGAAAATTATTTTGATATTGATGTTTGATGTTGCCAATGATAACTTACTGAAAAGGAAATTTTTGATTGGTTTCCCTTTGAGAGAAATGCTTTCCAGGTGGAAAATTTATAACTCTTTCATTCAATCGAGCAAACAGGTTTTTATTTTTTTTTTTCAAAAAAGCGAGTTAACATTGTGCGCACATTTAATTAGAGCGGAGATTTTGTTTAGCATTAATCAATCGTTAAACCAAATTTCACTTTTTTGATAAAACTTCTTAATCAAGAAGGACAGGTTCTAAATTTTAATAGCAGACAATTTCATTTGCGAGTTATCTTGATGATAAAAATTTGCATTTTAATCCACAAACATAAAAATTACAACGCTAACTATTTTTACTTAAAAATCAGAAACAAGATTGCATGGTGCGAATTTTGATACAAAGTTCATATATCAACGACATCATTTGAACAATATCAAATTTCTAAGCGATAGAAACTCGCTCTAAAAAAATGTTTTAAGAAGTGAATAAAGATTTATGTAACGTAACGTATATTTACGTAAAAAGCGTCGAAGGAAAAGTTTCAAATGAATTTAGTAAAGCGAAGTAATTTAATCGATTGAAGGATTTGCTAGCGAACGATCCATGATTAGTCTCCTTATATCCTAAAGTTAGAAAGAGCTGCTGCAGAAATGACAAATATGTTTACTCGAGTTTCTCTCTTCGGCGTCCCTTTGGGGTTGATCTCTTCCAACAACTTGGCAGTATTTGTTTTTATGAATAAAACTAAGATTTTCAATTGGAAAAAGGAGCATACTTATCACCCCAAACTGTTGTTGAACAAATGAAATAAAAAACCTTTAAAGAGAAAATTTCAATACAAAAGATGCAATCTACGGTAATATTGCAGAGCGAGAGACTGTGGCGAGGAAGTGGAACGATACTTTCGAGCTATAAGTGGAGAAATTTTGCATAGTTGATTTATTTTAAAAAAAAAATCATCATAAGGCAGCTAATGTGTCAAGTGATGTATTCGTTATCAAAGAAAAAAGTGAAAAATCTTGCAGCACTGAATAAAGCGAAGGAATGTGATCAATATCCGTATTTTTCAGGATTTTTCTTATTTCCTTCTCTATTTTTCCTGAAAGTGTAGGGACATTTTGTGGAGATTACTGATGCGTTCCCATAAATCTCTAACACCCATGAAAGGTGTCATCTTTCCAGATACCCATCTAGGAAGGACCTAAAGTATTTGACTCATTCGTGTCTGCAAGCCTGCTACTTCAGTTAAGATAGAACAACTTTACTGTTGGGATTTCTAAACATGGAAAGTACTCGTCATTTTAAATGTTATACGTTCAAACAGTTGTAACTCAAAACTGTCGCTGAACAAATCATAGCAAAGTCTTTTGAAGAGAAACACGTGACGCAAGAGACAAATAATCAATTTCGTTATTGTTTCTAATCCAACAAACTCGAATCCAACAGAGTCAAAAACTATTAGAGGCAACTTGTACATTTACAGATAATATATAAAATTATCATTCTTAGGTAGCTTATGATTCAAATAATGTATCCATTATCAAAGATTTTTTAAACGAACGAGAAATTTTGGAGAAAATCATAGAAGTGCACTGAATAAAAGGAAGGAGCTTTTTGGATGTTTTCTTTCTATCGTGATTTATTTGCAAATGAAATCCATGAGGGTTCTCCTTTTCTTTAATTCAGAAAGCAAAAAACATTTGTTGGAATAACAACTTTTTTGCCTGTCAAGTAAGGTCCTTCAAAAGTCAATTTTTTCATCACATTACATTTAGGAAAAGCCAAAATATTACCGAAATTTACCTTACGTCTGCTACATAAAAAATAGATCAACTAAAGAGTTGACGAGCGAGAACGTGACCTCTTGCAGCAAACTCGTACTAACTAAGACAGTTTTAGGGATACCTTCTATCCCGTTTCTATGTTTTCCAAAGAAGTCTTCTCGTGGCACATGATTCTTTTCGTCCCTAAGCTGTGCATCAACACAAACAGTGGATGCCAATAATTAAAATTGTGCTGCAAAGTCAAGGTTCTCTTCTCCTACTTCAGGTCGTCACGTCACAGCAATGTGTTGAAACATAAATTACTAGATCAACGGACTTTGTTTAATAAAGGTGGTTTTTTTTCATTTAAAAGAAACAGGTTTTTAAATGGAGAAGGATATTTCCCGAGTTAAATGGAAAATTCAAATGGGAAATGAAATATTACTCACAAAAAATAGTTTTCAACTAAATAGTTCTTCTGCACGAATTTTTAAGGGTCCTTTCAAGTGAAAATTTGATGCAAAAAAAATAAAATACTTTAATTCGCCTCAAAGGACATTTGAAAAACACATTTTGTATCTTACTAATACAAAGAGATCATGTGAACTAGGTAATGGAACAACTGAAACTAAAAGAAGGCCCAATTTTTTTCTTAAATGAGAAATTCAAGAAATAAAAGGAATCCTTGAACAGTTTTGGACAATATTGACTAAAAAGTTTTCTGTGAAAATTTTAACCTATTTCTCAGCACTCACAAAACAAACTTCAAGAAGTTATTAGAACTTTTCAATTTCAAACTAATCGCTTTTGAAATAAATTTGAAATTGTCCTTTTGAAATTGTCTAATTTCGTGAGGATGAAATTTTTAAATTTGGAGTTAAAACTCCAACTATGGACAACGTTGAACAAAATTGTTTGTCCTCAAAGAAATTTTAAGCAAACAAAACCTCTCCAAGAAAAAGTTGTGAATACCTTAGAAAGAGGAAATGCTCTGAATGTCTGATGTCTTACGATGATTTTTTTCACATTTCAATCATTTTGTCATTTCTTCAAAACACTCTTCTTTTATGATATGCTTACTTTACTTTCTATTCGCATTTTTGGCCTTGCGGTAATGCACACTGCCTGAATGGCTCGCTCGACAACCATATCTTCCTATCGTCATTTAAATCTAAGTTGTAACTTAAACTTAATACAGTAATTCCGAGGAGGTTAATCTTAAAAGGAGCGGAAGTTTATTTACTTTAAAATTAAATATTTTCTGCTTCTTTAAAGATTAAAAGGAAAAGGAAAATCGACCAACGGGGCCTTGACCCCTTGGAGTTGCTTTACAACTTAAATTAAACGACGGCGGGGATACGGCCGTCGTTTAATTTGAGCTGTTAAACGTGCACTACCGCTAGACCACAGAGGCTTTTGGTAAGAAAATCCAGCAAAATTACCTTAGAAGTAGGTTGGCTCCCATTGTTAATAGGAACAATACGTTGTGAATTGTGTTTGCTTCTAACTGTCATCACCCTCTTGAGACTTGTAGTTCTATTCTGTTCACCTTGCATTCTTGTAACTTTTTTTTTCGCAGGTTGCATGGATTTCATTCTTGAAGAAAGAAACGAAAGAAAATTTCAAAGTCTCTGTCTATTTGAGTCAATAGCAAGATTGTCACGTAAAGTAAGAGATGTTGTGTATTTCATATTTAAGCAAATGAAAGTAGATGTTTAAATTTTATTCATGTGTCACTTTACTAGATCAAGTCTAAAAAATTTTTGCCGATATTGAAATATGACTCTAGTAGAGAAAGAAAAACTTTCTAAAAAATTTTGCTGTTTGGAGAAGTTGGTAAATTTTTAATAAAGTGCAAATGAAAAGTCGTTCACAAATGTGTCAGTCTTGCAACATTAGTGCAAGTGAAAAGTCATTCAAGACTGAAATATTAAAGTCTAGCAGTGGTAGAACGAATAAAAATTCGTTCACAAACCTGTCAGTCTAGAAGGAGTGTAAGTGAAAACATTTTGTTGAATCTGTCGAAGAATACAAGTGAAAGTGCGAATTAAAAGTCTTTCAAAGATCAGTTTAGTTCTAATAGTAGCTCAACTATAGAATTATTTTAAGATCTGTTAAAGTATAGCAGCAGATGTGCGAGTAGAGAAAAATTCAAAAATCTTTCAGTAGTAGTACTAATAAAAGGTCATTAAAAAATCTGTCAAAGTCTTGCAGTAGTGGTTCTGGTAAAAAGTTGTCCCAAAAATCTGTCATGGTCTGAGTAGTATTGCAAATGTAGAGCCGTTTTGAAATCTGTCAGTCTTGTAGAAGTAGTACTACTGAAAGGTTGTTCAAAACTCTGTCACAGTCTTGCAGTTGTGTTAATAAAAAGTCATTCAAAAATCTGCCAGTCTTGCAGTAATAGAAGTGCTAACAAGGAGTCATTTAGAAGTCTGTCAGTCTTCCAATAATAGTAAAACTAATCACAAGTTGTTAAAAAATCTGTCATACGGTAGTAGAACTAATAAAAAGTCGTTTTGATATCTGTCAAAGTCTTGCAGTAGCAATAGTGCAAATGAAAAGTCGTTCAAAAATCTAAGTCTTGCAGTAGTAGCACTAATAGAAAGTTGTTCAAAAATCTATCATAGTCTCACTAGTAGTAGAACTAATAATAGTTGTTTAGAAATCTGTCACAGTCTTGCAAAAAGTCGTCTAAAAATCTGTCAGTCTTGTTGTCGTAAAATCTATCAGTCTTGCAGTAGTAGTAGTAGAACTAATAAAAGCAGTTCAAAAATCTGTCAGTCTTGCAGTAATAGTAGTGCTTATAAAAGGTCGTTCAAAAATCTCTCTCAGTAATAGTAGTGCTAATAAAAAGTATTTTAGAAATCTGTCAGTCTTGTAATAATAGTAGAACTAATAACAAGTTTCTCAAAAATCTGTCACAGCCTGCAGTAGTAGTATTAATAAAGAGTCGTTTTAAAATCTGTCAACGTCATGCAGTAGTAGAACTAATAAAAAGATGTTCAAAAATCTATCATAGTCTTGCAGTAGTAGTAGAACTAATAAGAGCAGTTCAAAACTCTGTCACACTCTTGCAGTAAAGTGCTGACAAAAAGTCGTTTAACTGTCACATTCTTGCAATAATAGTCGAACTAATAACAAGTTGTTCAAAAATCTGTCAATCTTGCAGTAGTAGTAGTAATAGAGTCGTTTTAAAATCTGTCAGTCATGCAGTAGTAGTACTAATAAAAATTCATTTAAAAATCTGTCAACATTTTAAAAGCAGTAGTGCAAATAAAATTCGCTTGAAATCTGTCAAAATCATGCAGTAGTAGAACTAATAAAGAGTTGTTCATAAATCTGTCAAAGTTTAATAGAAGTAGTGAAATTGAAACGTCGCTTTAAAATCTGTCAGTCTTCTAGTAGTAGTGTAAATAAAATGTTATTTAGAAATCCGTCCCAGTCTTGCAATAATAGTATTACTAGTAAAATATTGCTCACAAATCTGTTTAAGTTTTGCAGTTGTGGAACTAATAAAAAGTTGTAAAGAATTCTGGAAAAGTCTAAAAGCAGTAGTGAAATTACAAATTCGTTTTTGAAAGTCTTGCATTATCGGTACTAATAAAAGTTGTTCAAAATCTGACAAAGTCTAGTTCTAGTGATGCAATTTAAAAGTCAGGAGGAGTGTGATTGAAAAGTCGTTCTAGAATCTGTCATTTTATTCTTGTTTAATTAAAGGAAAGGGATTTGTAGTGTAGCTGCAGTGTTAGTCGGAGGACGGAATAATAAACACAAAACGATTAAAATCGCAGTCTCAACTCAAAAGTTTATTCGAGGATTTTTTTTATTTGTAAATATCTTGAGCTTCCTCCTTGTCAGTGTTCAAACCTTAAAGAGATCGAAAACAGATATTTGAAAGATCACCACATCAATTGCATACAGAGTGTTAACTACAAATCTTAAATAGACAAAATCTAACACTTGAAATTTATGTTAAAAACGCAAAATAGATGTTTCTGTTAATTCTGGTTTGCACGCTTTTCTTGGTCCCTTGTGTAACCCTTTGAATTAACGTCATAGGAATAATTACTTCTTTTGAGTTTTGAACCTGGGTGGCTAGAAAAGATTACCTTTGATGCAAAGAACATTTATTTAGAGGAGAGCCAATAAATTATGAAACAGTAGATCAAAATGTTTTGTACATAGGTAAAAATACAAATCAATTGCAAAGTAAACATTCCCACGAGGGTGATACATGTACTGGGTGAACCTATTGTTTCTATGAAGAATAGGAGCGAACATACTTCTAGTGTAATTTTGCCAAGACTTCTTACCAAAAGCCTCAGTGGTCTAGTGGTAGTGCACATTTAACAATTCAAATTAAACGGCGGCTGTATCCCCCCAGCCGTCGTTTAATTTAGTTGTTAAAGCACTTCGGAGGGGCTCAGGCCCCGTTGGTCAGTTTTCTTTTTCTTTTTAATCTTTAAAGAAGTAGAATTTTAGTTTATTTTAAAATCTCCCAGAAGTTATTCTAGAAGATTTTTTTTTTCGGAGAAAAAAAATCTCAGGAAAAAATCCTCAGATATCGTACAATCAAAATATTCTGATTTATAAAGTAAACGGAAATTAAAAACTTAAAATAAATAACAGAGGGTAAAATGACCGCCAAGTCTGCGCCGAAGTCATACACGAAACAACAAGAGCACGAAGGCAAACAGTTACCAAACTAAATAGAAATCCATTACAATTTCTGGAGAACGAGAGGATTTACTTTGCAAAATATCGAGAATCACCTGTGGTTCTGCAAAATGTGTAGCGTGAAACTTGAAAAATATGAAATAAACCTGTAATCCTAAGAAATGTTGGTTCTTGAAAACTAGAAATGAAATGATGTTCGCCTCACTAAATACAATTACAACTTTTGCTCCGTGGTTTCCGTTTGTCTTTTATATATATATACCTAAAAATATAAATGGTAGTAACATGAGAATGAAATAATTTCATCCTTATTAAATTGAATAATTTTAACTTCATTTTATCTTAGTTTTCATCAATCTTTCACCAGACACAAAAGATTTTTTCGTGCTCGTTTATATGTTCTTTATTCCAATAGAAGGTTTCGCTTACAATTAGCAAGATGCTACTTAATATGGAGTACTGGTATGTTGTGTTTGAGCTCCTCTTTCACTGAAAGTATTTCGCCACATACAGCCGGTCACGCCTTTGCTCAACCCCTACCAAATTCTTGATTCTTAGGTAAATTGCTTCTTCGATAAAGATGTATAATCTGCAACGTCACCATGATTTTGATCAGATAAAAAAACGTGTTCCAACTATGATCAGCTGGTCAGCAGTTGATATTCTTGAGATCCAACTTTATTGAAAACTAGTTTCCCATCAGGTTAAAAAGCAATCACTTAATACGTAAAGCTGATAAGTCCAGCTCGTAAATACATGTACGTAGTAACCATTTTATGGATTAAAAAAGGTACCATTATCAAAACCTTCTTGTCAAAACCGTTTTAAGGACAGGCATAGAATATAAACATATTGGCTAATTTATAAATGAAGGAAGGAGGGCTTAAAAGTAGCAGTTTACGGTATTTGTGTTTCTAACGAAAGTTTTCTTGCGCCGCACGAAAAGTAGACAGAAAAAGGGAAATTTAGTTTGTTCTCTAAGAAATACTGAAGACTCGTCAGCTTTCCAACAAATTCCTTTTCCTCACCAAAAACATTCCCGAAGTTTTAAATTTTTTAATTCGTCATCGATGTATCCGTTATTTGAAAATACTAGATGCCTCATTGTGAAACTGAAGATTTAAAGAAATTACAATTTGTCTAATTAATTTCCAAAAACTATTTATGGCTCAACAGTAAATTACTTGTCTACAGGATATCCTCGATTTTCCTTACAAAGTTGAAGAATATCACATTTCCGTTTTCGCTTAAAAATGTTTTTCTTTCTCCCAGAAACATGCCCTTCCCAAAACGCTCGCATTGCACGATCTCGAAAAAATCCTTTTCAAGGTTTAAACGGTATATAATTTGGTTTTAAACAATATTAGTTGTCATCAATGTTTGATTGGTTAAAAATGTCCACGAAATTTAGCAATTTACCACGTCTATGAGCTCATTTCAGATGAAATTTATGTTTACATTTGATTCTACCACATATTTGAGTTACATCTGAGTAATTCTAAGCCAACCTTTCGATTGCTTTACGAAATTTCCATGCCATTATGCAAAGTAACTTTTCAAATTTCTTCGACACTGCAGTTTATTTGTTTGAAAATTTTTCTACCGTAAGAAAATTGGAATTTACAATGGTTTTTAATTTTTCAGTCTTGAAACTTTTGCAACAACCTGCAATATTCCTGGAGCTGAGCAATGAGAGGTAAAAAGGCAACTAATGTCTTTACATCAACTTAATAATTTGTAATAGTTGGACCTATGGTAGAATTCGTAGAAAATTTTGGCCAGGTTCTCCAAGTCACATTGTAATGGATTTCCTTGATCTATCTGTCGATCAATTCGGAGCTTCAATATTTCCCCTGGCAAGCCCCCAGGCATTTGAACTTTTGAAGATTTGTTCGTTCAACCCCCCCCCCCTCCGGGGCCACAATTGTCTTCAAATCCAACACATAAGGGCGGGATTTGAGGGTCAATTTTTTCCTAAAAGGCAAAATTAGCGACCATGACTCTACTCGTTCACCAAGCTTTCAAACTTGCACCTTTTGTTCTGAGCCATTCGCTCGCAAAAGTGAACTCTTTACCTTTAAACACCTGAAAAACGTGTGTTTTGCTGGAGAGACTTGACACTTCCGATTCTTATTCCTTACCCCAGTCAGGCAAGGTTTAAACTCCTCACCCCCGGGCACATGCGACATTAAATGCCTAAGGTTTACCCAGGGGGTTGTTGAAGCTTCGAATTGACCGGCACATGACATTGCAACGGATTGCCTTTATTTACCAACAAAACAACAAATTGAACAACTCACATTTAGCTGATTTCTTTACTTCACTTCATTCGTTTCCTTGTCCCTGTTTCCAGTCCTCTTATTACGTAACAGTTTCCATTTCCGTCTCTCTATTCTGCAAATCCGATAAAGATGTTGATTATCGACATGACAAGCCAAATAAACCGAAAACAAACAAATAAGAAAGAAACAAAGAAAAAAAACACCATCAAGAGATCGTTTATCTATTTCTTTTTCTTTTTCGGGAGATAAGCTGCCTGGTATGTTGCAAACTTGTACTACTGGTCTTGTTTGGGTGTTAGGGTCTTTATATGGCGTCGGCTGGAAGGATTATTCGAGAAGTCGTCTGTTGGAATGGGTCAGTGTTTTCTAAAGTGTCATTGGTGGTCTCGTTAGAGATACTCAACAAAAGTAACCAGACTAACAACATTCCAATAAAAGTAACTTCTTCAATAAATCCATATCAAACTTTGCCTATTGTTATGGTTTAAATTTTTTAAGACAATGATCCTTTTGTTGGCTGGCCTTAGGGATTTTCCCGTCCGGTTTCGCGAAATTATACTCGAGTCAAATCGGATTCAGTCGGCAAATTGTCACTGATGACATTTTTTCCCAACGGTAGCCTACTTTGGAAATCAAAGAAAAACCAACAGGGGGTGGGAAGAAGACTGTCGCCGTCAAGTTCCCGAAACGTCCGTCTTTTTACTGGCAACGATTCTTTTCAGAGCTTCCCTTATCCCAACCATCAGACTAAAATCTCTTGAAAAATTATTGTGCTTGTTCAAAAAGTATATTACTTACGTTGAGACGGTGGTAAGGAGCTGTTCAGTGCTTAAAACTACTCTCAAAATATAGTAACTTATCTTTTGTTTTAGCGTGATTCATGAAAAAATTACTTATACTTGTTCTATAACGCTTTTTAGATCCAAATACTAATTATGAAAATATTGTGGGTTTCATTGTTCATTGCTTACCCCTTTTGGTTGTCAATGTTTTTGCAATTGAGCGGATATTTGAATCCATGTTTGACTTCGCAGAGTTTACAGTCCATTTGATTCCCTCTTCCGCAGTCCTAAAGACATTAACCAAAAAATATATATTCAGAATAGGGAATGAGAAGCTGTATTCATTTGTCGGTTTAAGTTAGTTATTCTTATGTATTTTTTATAAGCTGTGTTACACACTGAAACTAAGAGCACCGAAGCTCTTACCATAAAGCTGTGAAAACAAAACTCAATTGCAAGAGGAACAGTTATTTACTTGTTAGGTAACTAAATAAGTCCAGAGCACAAAGACGCAAGATACATGTATTGCTAAACTGTGAAGGACAAACAATTTTAAGACGAGATAAATTTTAATGAAGAAGTTTTTCATGTAACTTTCCAAAGATTTGATTGAAACAACATTTGAGAATAAATAAAAAGAAAAGTACTAGAATTAAACACAACGACAAGTAAATAACCTATGAAAATTCTGCAAATGATTCATTTGAGAGACGTGTTTGGACGAGACCTTCGAAGAGGTCACCACATGACGAATTTCTTTCTCACCTCATGTGAAGCTACTGGTATTTTACAGAAGCCCGCTAGTATCTCCATATTTGGGCCTCTTAACCAGAGTTAAGGAAACAGTCGTAGTAGAAATCATACTTTTAGAAGTAGTCGAGCGCAGAATCCTGCAGAATACGTCAAGTTTCTGTTCAAAGAAGCAAAACACTGTATAATTCCTTAAAACCACATGTCACACTGACCGAAGGTGTGAGACAAACATGAATGAATAATTAATTTTCACAGACAGTTTTCATCTCGCCCTTTGCTCCCTGAATAAATCAATCACAACAAGTTCCGAGGGTTTCATATCTTCCCCAAGGCATTTTGGTAGGATTACATTTCAAAGTGAAGGAAGGAAGAGTTATTGCTTGAGGAAATATTTAAAAAATTGTTCAACAAGTTCCGAGGGTTCCAAATTTTTGATAGGATTACTATTTATAAACATTTGAAAAAGGTTTGTAGTTGCCTATCATTTCCCCTTGAGGAAACCGCTCCCCCTCCCCCCCCTCATGGGGTCTGGTAGGTAACTACAGAGGTGGGGTGAGAAGGGTCGGCGGGGTAAAGGGTGAGGGTTGTGGCTCGTAGCCATTTTTGTCTACAAAATTTAAGGCTTCTACGTATTTCAAACCAATATTTCCCGTTTTCAGTGCTCCAAAATGCGATCGCTTCGGTGAACCAATTCTCTGGTTGAAATTGGTGGAATTTGTTGTGAAATCTGTCACACGCTCCAAGATGACCATTTATCAAATACTTTTTACCTAATTGATACGTTATGCAGTCCTAAATCAATGACAAATTGCGAAACTATTTTACCCAACAATGATAGTAAATGCTTCAAGCTCTATGAGAGTGGCAATGGGTTTACACGTGACGCGTGATGAAGGCCAAAATGGATGTGGTTCACATGAACGTTAGCTACTCCTCGTGTAGGGATGAGCTCTCCGTTGGCACTCTCCTTCCATGCAAATATAACCGAAGCGAGGAAACGCGTCCTTTTAAAGTCAAGAACAGCAAGACAAAAGGGTTTTCAGCAGTCATGATCGATCTTGTAGATTATATGAACCTAAAGTAAAATCGATAACGCCCTCCAGTCTCTCTCCTCTCTACGAGGGATACTGCCATTTTGTATTCTCTCGTTCATCACCAGTCTCCTTTCGCCAAAAACCCGGAAGAAACAACCCACAAGGAGAGATGGAGTCCTAGACAACAACGGATGCAAATTTCCAAAATGGAACGAAGCCGTCTAAAACCTGACGCTGGTGTCCAAAAATTGGACGAAGAAAGGAGAGTGAAATAGGTGGCGGAACTTTTCAAAACAGGGACTTAAGGGTCCGCAATAAGACGAAAGTGTCCAGTCAAACAGTCAGTCAATCAGTCGGTCAGTCGTCAGTCGCTTAGTCGGTCAGAAAGTCAATCAGTCCGTGCTTGGTTAGATACTCCGTCAATCCGTCTTACAGATAGCCCAGCAACCAGTTCATCCATAGAAAATATAATCGGTCAATAATGCTAGCAACAGAGACTTTCTGCATGCCACCCGTCATGTAGTGCAACTATCATTTCCTGAGCGCGAATTTGCATGGTGCCGCAGGTAAAATGTCCCTTTTTCTTTGTTCAAATCAAGACATCCTCTTGCCCTAAGGTATCCTTAAGTAGATCTTTCCAAGAAACCTCCTTTCAAATTATTGGGACAATTCACATTAGCAAGTTGCTAAGCTAGCTAAAAAATATCAAACACAAGGAAAAGATTATCACCCGAAAATTAGAGCAGTTTTTTAGGAGTTTCTCACATACCTCTTGATGATTGAACCATACATCTCAATATCCCCCTGAGGAACGCGTTCCCTTTCATTTGTTTCACGACCTCCGTTTCCATCCATCTTTCGTCTATATATCATCAAACGATGGTAGATATGTTTAGGTGCCCTTCATTTCCAGGTCTTCTACCAAAGCATGCTGTTATTTCCAAACAGAGCTCACTCAAGTCCGCCACTACTGTAGTTCAAAGCTATCCAACGGAGAATCACTACATCACTAGCGGATAATTGTTAACATATATTATTGAGCTATCCACCGGATGGCGACTTATTCAGTGGATAGCGTTATCCGTCCTTCGAACAACCGGGGCAAGGGAGGTCACTTTTCGTTCTCTCTTGTACATTAACTTTCGTGTTTCCTACGAAATATTTTAGAACGCCCGAAGGTTAAAAAAAACACGCAGATACTTTCAGGTATGTTTATTTTATAGCTTTACTAAAGTTAAGAAGACAAACGTTTAAGTAATCTAGACTGCAACAGTAATTCTCTCAACTATATTTCTTATATTTTCTGTGAAGTTAGTTGTGAGAATTTATAATATTATCAGAACAGTGTTTCCAGTGATGTGGTCATATACATCGATTACTAAATATCCCATTCAAAACCGCTGGAGGCAGTTTGAGTTGGTGATGTTTTCGAATTTTGTTTTGTATTGCTGTGGGCGTTTTCAGTTATATTGAATGTTAAATCACGTATTTAACAAGTAAACAAGCAGTTTCTAACGCAAAAACTGTCCAAGGAAAAGTAAACTACTAGCAAACAGCAGATGAACAAACAATATTTGCTCCGTAAAACAACGATCCAGTTAAAACAATACCGGGAATACTGATCTTTCTCGTATGGCAAACAACGTTATGTTCACCGTCTGCCTCATCACTAAGTCGCACAGGTTCAGCAGTAACTTCTTGTCAGTTGGCTTGCCTTTATGACATGAGGAGTATGAAAAAACGGTGCTGGTATTACGATGTACGCTACAAGCTTCGACACCACAGCCTGTGTAAAATGTTTTTGAAAAGAGACAAGACCTCCTGGCAAAACTGAGTACGCATACATGACGTACTCAAAGGGTGATGGTTGGTAGCAGCTGCTATCTTCTTCCTCCCCGCCCTCTCCTCCCTCCTCGTGGCTTTCCTCTCCCTCTCATAGAACCATCTGCTTCGGATCCAAAATCGCCCCAGGGTCCATCGTCCATACGTTCATCTGGTCCTCTCCAACCGTCCGGTGGACCTTGATCTATATAAGAAGAAAAGAACATTTCCTATCTTTTCTAAGAAAGAAAAGCACTCTAGCAAAGCAAGGTACGTTTCAGATTACAAATGTCAAGTAAGCGAGACAAAAAAATTATGTCAATTAAGACGCAAGCTGAGGTCCGACATGTTTGTCTTCAGATCACTTTGACACGTATCGTAACAAAACACAATAGAATGTCTAGCCAATTAAACTTTTGTGTCTCAGAAATAAAATGCAAATTTATTAAAGCAACTTGAAACACCAGGCGAGGGCTATACCCTTGATGTATGGGATCAGCTTATCCGAAAAATGACTCAGTGCAAAACGACACTCCTTACGTTGAAACGTAAATCACTAACTATACACGACGTGCCAAGAACGACGCGGTAGTCGAGAAAAAAACCTCAATTGTCAAGTCAGTAATTAATGAAATGATCCTCCGCCTTTTCGCTTTTCTTCCTTTTGGTTATTCAATAATTATTTAAATATGGTTCCAGCTTTTAGATATCCATCTAATTCGAAAAAAATTAATTACTGTTAGTAAAGTCCTCCCAGAATGCCGAGACCTCATGAAAATATTCAGTTCGAGACCACCCTAAGCGAGTTTACGCCAACAAAATGCAATGCCGGGTTACTTTCCACATTAAGTTTAAACGCGCTTTAAAAGCCAGCTGCTGAACACATAAACTGTCCATAATCACACTATATAACTGTTAAACGAAACGCAACTCGAATGAATCACCCTAAACATCTTTAACTACTCAGAACCAACATAACCCTTCGCCAAAACAGCAAGCCAAAGCACTAAAAAATCAACACGAGTTGTGAGACCGATGATCTCTCACCTGGGCCCCTTCTCCACTCGTCCTCCGGTCGCAAGGCCTTGGGAGGTCCTCTATCACGATCGTCCCTGAATCCTTCTTGGTCCAGGGACCGCTTCCTGCCCCGTCTGTCTGGAGGTCCTTTCCACGAGTCTTCCCCAAGACCAAGATCGAAATCAAATCTCTGCTGTCCGAGAGGTAAAGGCGGAGGACTGAGACTCATCAGCGGCCGTATGGCTGGTTTATTCTCATTTGCGTTAGAGGGGTTTTGATCTGGTCTTGATGGGGGCCCTCCTGGTCCCCTCATCATGCGGGGATCCCGAGGCTCATCTCGCTGTTGTACACGGGGGTCGTGCGGGGATCCCCAGCTATCTCGTCGGCTAAAAAGACCTAAAGGAAAAAGCGTTAAATTCACAACTAACATTACGAACATAGGTATGGTTGAAAAGTATGAATTCGCACACACTCGAGAGACACTTCTACCGGTCGCTTCATCCACTGAAACCTGGATAAGCTCCGAAGGGTAGAGGAGGGAGCTTCTACTCTGTTATCTGATTTGGCCTATTTTTTCAAACTCGTCCATCCAACCACCTACTCAGTACAGGAACCAGACGCTGATTTTATCAACGACTTTCTGTTGTAAATGAACCTTGCACTCGTTGCAGATTCAAAGACAAAAACTCAGTCACTAAACATTATAACAGTCAGAAACACTTCTAACCAGGTGGCTCATCAGGGCCCCTTCCCTGTGGGGGCTCATCTGAAGGGGCTGCCCATCTGGGATCCCTATTTTCGTGCATTCCTTGAACACCGCTCTTAAAACCTCTTGAACTAAGTTTGCTAAGGAATGGATGACTTTGTGGATGAGGGAAGCTTTTTTGATTTGGCCCTTCCATATCAGAGCCATGACGAGGTGGCGAGTCATGCCCCCGTCCCCGCTGAGCACCTCTCCTGAAGCCCCTCGAACTGATGTCATGTGGATGAGGCCTGCGTGGATCACTCATATCAAATCTCGGTGACAGCTCGTTTCTGTCTCCTTCACGTTCATTAGGGTGTGGTCGCCAAGATCCTTGGTCTTGTCTGGGGTCCTTGTTGGGTCCAGGACCTGTACCCATTTAAAAGGAACAAAATAAATAAACAGAAACGATGTAATCATTCGATGGTAAATCCATTGCCTTAGCAAGTGTGCTGTTAGCGTTGTTTGTCTTTGAAGAGTCAATGACAAATAGATGAATGTGGAGAATTACCAAATTAATCACGAGACTACGGCATAGACCACACAAATGCAATTACTTCATCCTTTCGAAAGCGCTCTATGGAGTTTTATGTGTGATTACATGCATGGATGAGAAACGGTCACGTCACGCTTGTACGCTCAGCATGTCTGCGCTCAAGATACCACATTTGGAAGGTATTTGCCACGACCCGTGTATGATTAACACTTGATGGCTCAAAAACTGGTTAATTCCCATGCTCGCATCGAGAATAGGACAAAATTTTTAGTTGTGCCCAACAAAATTCAAAACTATAGATTGCTCTGCTACACCAATTTATTATCTACGAAGAACTGCTACTTTTCCGCGAAAGGAACAATCCTGCCAATGTACCTAGACGTGGGAAGTCATTTCCTGTTGGTCCTGCTGTGCCTGCTGGAGGTCCATTAGGCCCCTGCAGGAGTGGTTTGGGCTGCTGTGGTGGTGGAGCTCCAAGTAATCCAGGCCTTGAGTCCATCTCAAGATTCTTAGGAGGTGATCCTAGGAGTCCTTGCCTGTCAGACATTGGACTGTGAAACCTGTCGCCAGGAGGCCCTCTAAAATTTGGTCCACCCTCATCGGGCCTGAAGTCCCTACCATGGTGTCCAAAATCATTAGGGCCCTGCTCACGCCAATCAGGAGCACCTCTGGGCTCTTCCCAAGACTCTCTTCCAGGTTTCCCAATATCAAAGTCCCCTCTGGGTCTACCAGGAGGAAACTGAGAATGATTCCCTTGAGGTCCATCAATTAGTCTTGGATCTTTCTCTGGTTGGAAGTTGTTGTGTTGTTGTAAATGTCTTTGGGGAGCCGGTGGTTCAAATGGCCCCATGTGGTTCCTTTCTCCAGGCCTTGCAGGCTTGAAAGCCGGCGCATCTGGCCTTAAAGATGAATTTCCATTTTCAACAGCTGGGGTTATTTCTCCCAGGCCTGGAATCCCTGGACTATTTTTGAAGTTTGGTAAAGTGAACCCGGGATTCTGTGATTCTACCTGCCGTGGTCGGGTAGGGGTGGCCCTGTTTGTTAGTGAATTACCAGGGCCGAATGAAGGACCTGCAACAGGAAAAAAAAACAACACTATAAGGAAATTCTGCAGGTAAGTGATAGGTGATGACCTGATAATATTTTTCAATTGGCTAATGATAGAAGATAAATAGATTGATTAAATCATTAAATTTAATCAATATATTTATCTTCTATCATTAGCCAATTGAAAAATAGTGAATAAGTGGCGTATATCAAAAAGTAAGGTGGTGGCATTAGACTTGCCAGAGTATCAATTTTTCTCTTTTCCTGTCGGAACAGTTTTAAGTCCAAGGATGACCCTTGACATACTCAACATTTTTACAATACCTCCGTGATAGATACTAAAGTAGCCAGTTACTTATTACTCTCAGTGGAACTTTGATGTCTTCCGAAGAAGAGAACACATGTGCACCACCCTTAATAACCAACCTTTTTCTCCCAAATTGTATCGGTCAATATCTGGAACATCCTCAGTTGGGTTCAATGCTGTGTCCATTCCTGGAATGGCTGTAGTTGTAATACCTGGGTGGTCTCCATCTGTGGAGATAATATCATAGAAATATTAGTCTATTTTTTCAGAAAGAATGTTTGACAGTAAGAAATATTTGATCCGACCTTCTCCCCAACTCATAAATCTGAGTTTATATTTTTGTGCATTTCTAAGCCAAATAAATGTTGAATTCCACAGAGGAGAAATTTGAATTATTGCAAGACAGAATTAGCCTGTTAAATTTGTCAGTAGTTTTGCTTTCAAATATTTTAGGTCATAGGATTTTAACATGCACACCAAGAAGTAGTGGAATATACTATGTAGTTAACCCTTTAGCACACAGGAGTGATCACAACAGAATTTCTTCTCACAATATAAATACAATATCAAGTAGACAAGTAACAAGAAATTTTAAAATATCAATTAGGGGGTAGTTAAATGTAGTTGATCCAATAACAAACCTCCAAAATGACATCACTAGAATTGTATGGCAGACAGTAAGGAGAATTATTATTGAGATCTTTGTAGTGAAAGACTAAGAATTAGAAAGGTCCACTTTGTAAATTTGTGAATAGTCATTTATGAAAACCCCAGATGAAGGGATAAAGAAAGCTAAATAACACAACAACCAGAATATACACACACATCAATGAGAACAAGAAAAGAGAACTGCCTGCAAGTAGGACATATGTCAAAAAAGGGACATGAAATATCACAATGAACCTTCATTTGTCATCTCTTTTAATTAAACACAAATGAGTAAAGCGCAAATAATTTACATTTCCAGTTTCTTTTGGCCATTTCTAATGTTGTTGCTTAAAACAAACAGACAAATACATTGAACTCACCAACATCATCTTCAGCATCCACAATGTTTAGATTGTATTTGTCTCTCATTTTGTCACCAAGTCGATTCCGTGTCCAGAATTTACTATGGGGTGATACAAGATAAATGAAGAGTGAGTTGAGGTTATCCCACAAAATTAATTTTTAGTGTTTTGGACATAACAAAGATGCTTTAATTTCTTGATGATCAGAGTAATCAAAATAGCACTTTTAGTTTTACACTATTGTTTTTTCTAGTTTCCCCAATTACAACCATCCCAAAAGTAATGCTAGGCTGAATTTCAGACAAGGTATTAAGAACTGCCTAAACACCACAACAGACAGTGGCTTGTTTTGGGACCATACAGTTTATTTAATGTATATTTCCTACGCAAATTTCACATAAGACTATTACAAAAAGGATATTTGATGAATACACTAAATCAACAGTCTAGTAATCATAAATAAATTAAAAACACAAATGAAATTAAGAAACAATCAAAACTGTTGATGGTGTGAGTGGGAGGGAAACTAAAACTTTCTTAGAAGCTAGAAATAACTTGTTGCTTGCTTGCTTACTTGATTACTAATAACATGTGTACAGATACCTAAGCTGTATTATACTAAGTAATTTTGCAATTAAAATGCACAAGGGTGGTGCAGAGCCATTAACACTATCCGAGTTTTTTAATTGCTTGCTGAACAAATTGCTCAATCTTAAGGAAAAGTCTAATATGTACCCTGCCTGTACCCAGTCCAGACCTCTCAGTTATCAATGTCTAGATTCATATTAACCCTTTCACTGCCACAAGTGATCAAGAGAGAATTTCTCCTTACAATATCAATACAATATCAAGCAGGTAGGTGATGAGAATAGAGAAGAATATCAATTATGGGATTATTAGTTGATCCAATACCAAATTCTCTGAACTAACATCATAAGAATTGTATGGCAGATAGTATGGAGAATTACTAATTAGATCTTGGGAGTGAAAGGGTTAATAGAGATTAATATTCAATACAAGCAACAGAAAACAATGGGGGCCTGAGGGAAGGGAGGAAAAGAAAAACCTCTATTTATACTGTCTTCGTGTCTTCATGAAGAACAAATTAACAGAGATACAGAGTCAGCTTCAACTATAGCCAAATGGAGACTTTAATTCCACAAGAGCCCTTCCCAGTCCTCTACATCTCAAGATGTCAACATTCAACTGGCTTGAAATTTGTTACACTCCACCTTGTCTTACCTGGAGTGATCATTAGATCCTGAACACAGGATGTGTCCCAATGGGTGCCATGCTAAACTCCACACCATTCCCTCATGAGCCATCTCCATGTTTCCAACATCTTTCTCAGCCCTAAATCAAACAATGATAATCTCCAATTGTTTCAAATCTATACTTAAAAAAGTAGGAAATATCAAAATCAGGGTAAAGGCACTGAATGAAAAGAGAAGGTTAATATGTTCAGGGACAGAACCAGGATTTTTCTCTGGAGAGGGTGCACCTCTATGGAATGACAAAATTGACGATTGGCAAAACAAATTTTGATTTAAGAAAACAGCCAGCAAGGTTTGTAACAAGGCAGTAACATAATGTGTAATGCTAAGAATACATAGCAAACTATACCATAGATTTTGTATAACCTTGAAGCAGACTGCACAATGTTTATTGTAAACATACCATTTTGGTTAACATAAATTTGCCAACCTTGTCTCATGTTTTACTTCAACACAAATAAACCAAAAATTATTTTTTCTTTGGCAAAATATTGGTTATATCAAAAAGCCAAAGGTCCTCTCAGAGGGGGTGGGGGATGTGCACCCCCAGATCCCTCCACTACATCCATCCCTGAAGGTGGTCCTCTTTCCAGTTTCAAGCCAACTTACCCAACAACCCAAAACATCATTGAACCATCAGAACCACCACTGACAAACAGAGATTCATGAACAGGATGCCAGCTGATTGCTACAAAAGATGAGATTGTCTTGTTATTGAGAATCTAAAACATGTGATACTGCTCTCATTCACCTGGGAAATTAATGAAGGAACACTAGAAATAGAAGGGTAAAGACTTGGAATCTTGCAATAGCAACTTCTAGATTTAACTTTGTGAATCCTTTGAAATATCAAGCTTGTATTTTCAAATTATTTCAAAGCACACATTAGACCCATAACTTGGTACCTTTCAACAGTGAGAGGTGAATGGCAATTGCAGCTCTCATTACACCAGAGTGGCTCATTTTCAGAGTGGGTGCAAAAATTATTTCTATTGATTACATTGTTTAAATGATAAATTAAATCCTACTTGTATTCACAATACTTCCACAAACTCTTTACAACATGTTCTGTACAAGTGTGTCTGCAACTCCTTTAAGCCATTCATTCTCAAGATCTAATTTGTGATTCATGTTACCATTTGCCATACAATCCTTAAGATTTTAGTCTGAGAATTTGGTACTGGATCAAGTAATAATCCCCTAATCAATATTCATCTTTATTCTATTTCAAATGTTACCAAAAAATCACTGTGTGGGGAAAGGGGTTTGGATGCCTTCTGGACAAGCATGAAATAACAAAAGATAGCAGGAGGTCTGTATGGGAAAAAACAACAGTACTTAAGACTAAGGCCACAGTCTTTTCCCCATATGGATCAACCTAGACTGGTCCAATGTCCCAGAGAAATGCTTTAAAAAACATAAAATGAAGTATTTCAAAGGTCACATTATTTCTACCTGTGGCTTCCCTCTTGTGGCCCCTGAATGTTTGCATTTCTTTCATCATTCGAATGTCAAACAACTTTAAGAGATGATCGCGCGAAGCAGTTAATAACCAGTTGCCATTCTGATTCCATCTGATTTGCATTACTGTACTCTTGTGAGCATGTCTTGGGAAAAAATTACCCAAAATCATCAGAGGAAAGTTACATAGCATATACAAGAAAAAATTTAAATATTAATAGGGTATTTAACTGATAATCTTTTAACTACTTGGCAATTTTCCATGATGCTTAATTCTGGTCTATGTTGAGTTTCTGTTGGGAACATCCCTACATGCCTCTGTTCAAAGAAAAAATTACCATAAATTGGTAACTCTTAGGATCACAAAAAGAGTATCAGTACCCTTGTTTTGCTTGAGCCTTT
Source organism: Pocillopora verrucosa (assembly GCF_036669915.1). NCBI lineage: Eukaryota > Metazoa > Cnidaria > Anthozoa > Scleractinia > Pocilloporidae > Pocillopora > Pocillopora verrucosa. Next base: position 10,871,697 of record NC_089320.1, on the reverse strand, counting down.
TCTTTTGTAAATGATCAAACTTACAGAGTTGTCAGTGCATATCCAGTGCGGGGGTCCCACAATTTGATTGGCTGCTGACTGTCCTTACTGCCAGACACTACAAGACTCTTGGTTGGATGCCAGTCTACACATTTAACATCAGCTCCATGTCCTGAAGAAATGGTTGATATGTTGAACATTACTACTGGTTAACCCACTGTCTCCTTGGAGTAACTAGCATCTAATTTCTCCTTACAATATCAGCCAAATCAAACATTTACTGAGGTCATTATAATAAAGGAGATGATTATCAACTAAAGAAGCTCTTGATTATTAAAACAAGTGTCATTGTCAGCACTATAGGAAATGCATAGAGAACAGTATGAAGAATATACGTACTGATTTTAGGGTGTAAAGGGTTAAGATTCTTGTTGACAGTTTTATCAAGCTAACATTAATAGGAAAAAAAAAGGTTTCCATATGGCAATATGGCAAAAAAAGGGAAGGGAATGCAAAGTTATAATATATCTGGAGTATTTCTTCATATTTGGAAAAAATGATCAGCTGTAAAAAACAAGGTTTGAACATGTCTCCTCTTACCAAAAAATAAAAGCTACTAGTGAAGAATCTGAGAAGTATAATAATTTTATTTACTTGCACTCTCTCAGGTTTGTTTAGTTTTTTTTAAGGGACAGTAGCACTTTTTCAAATTTAGATCTCAAGCTCCTACAGTGTGATTTCCACCGCCACCCCTTCTGAAAACCTCTGCAATCCCATACTTCATCCGATATATTGACTCAACCTCCCTAACTCTTTCACTTCAAAGATCTGATTGTTAATTCTCCCATCTAGCTGCAACACATTTGCATGTTAATTAGTTACCAGAATGTGGTGCTAGATCAAGATAACAATTCCTACCTGCAGTTATTGATAAGTTTGAACATTCTGTTCAATTTTTTGTTGGATAATGTATGGATATCATAGGGGGAAGTTACCTATTAATCACATCTAAGAGTTTAGGGAGTACAAGATTAGGACAAAACATCCTCGAGAATGTTACCTCTCAGTACTCTTTCTTCTGAACAGCGGTAAAAATCCCATATCTTCACTAAACCATCATCTGAACATGAGGCAAACTTCTGATCAGTTGGAGAGAAGCTGAAAGGGGAGCAAATCAGTCAACCTCACATAGGAACATGTATGAATGACATGACAGCAAACATGTAATGGTAAGAGGACTAATTGGAGTCTAATTCTGTCTGTAATGATACAAGTGATAACAAAATAGGATGACTGTAAAGGGGGGTCTGATTTGTTTACAGCAAGTATGATTACAGACTGAATTAGACGTCAAAAAGTCTTTTTATCAATTGATCATAAAATTACAATTTCTGAGAAAAGAAGAATAGCCAAGTTATAACAGAAAAAGGAAATTTGCATCAGAAGACTGACAAAGGATGCAGAAATAGGAGTCTTTTAAATACAACTTTGAATGTGATTGGTTGATTTAAACTACAACTTTGAATGTGATTAGCTTATTGAACCGTCTGATAACAAAATGTCCAATAACAAATTGTCCAATAAGTGGAAAATAGGAGTTTTTCAAATAAATCACAATTGAGGAAATTGTAATTCTTATGATTAAGATGGAAAATAAAAATAACACTAGCTACACTTTAAGAGGCTATTCTCATTTTATGCTAAGATGCAATTATTAAAGAAAAAGTATCATCCACAAACTGCATATATCTCTGCCTTACAAAGTTTGTGTGAAATTATCATACAACTAGCATTTTCAGATTCAAAAGAGTAATCCAACCTTTAAAAGCTTGTCTTTCATTCTATTCAAAATTTCTACTTGATATGTTGTGATTTTATATGCTGCCTTGTACCTTGGCTGCTTATCGGCAACGTTGAGAAGTCTCACACCTCTAGCAATGTTTGCACAGTTAAGAGCTACTGTATATTAAAGGCATTTTTTATCTAAAAAAATATAAGAATTTACAGTAACCAAAGCAGGAGATGTTTCTGAACTACCAGCTTTGGTTTCCATCATTTGGTGCATGATCAGAAAGGTTTCTCAGTTGTTTTCATGTCAGTGTTCAAGGTCTAGATAAAAGCACATTCGCAAATGATTTTTCAGGGAGTTAGCTTAGCTACTATTGGCACTCAAAATGCAGTAAGAAGGAAAATATCAGTATAACCTTTAAGTCAATATTAAGTTTTATTATATAGCTGGCAGTGCCCTGATCAAAATGGAGCGAAATCTGTGTTTAGATTGACTACACAATCTTGCTCACTTGTAAGTACCCACTTTCATTCAGCGCAAGGGAAAAATTGAGCCAGCAGACTTATAGAGTTTGTAATTTAGCAGCTTTCTCATATAATTAGACTGAGATTTTGACGTTTGATGTCATTGTAAGCCTATCAAATCATATCACTTTTCAATTTGTGAAATGAGAAACAAGCACATGGCATCACAGTTGGCTTCCTTTCACAGAGCTCAAAAACAGACAAGTCATTCCTCACTCTCAATAAACCAAATCTTTTTGCAGTACAATAAATCCTCTGCTGACCAAGCTTGTCTGGGTCAAGATGGTTGGACATTAACTTTGTCCTTTTTTTGTCTTTATACTGATCGCAATTTTGTCTTGGTCCATAAATATGCAAAAAAAGAGAGCCTTTATCCAGCCATCATATTGTCCTTTGAGCATACTTCTCCTTTGTGTCTTTTTTTGCTTTTAAATCTAAAGTTTGAAAACTAGGAACTCCATGCAACAATCAGTTAGCATTATGTACAGGACTGAAAAGTAACACACACAAAAAAATGAACGAAATATTTTTCCTCCAATAAACATGTTCTTATAATGAAGAATAAGAAAATGGTTACACAAGTTTACTGCAGCAAAAACCTAATCAGAGAATTGAGAGGGATACAAGGCATTAACCACTATGTATTCTGTTTAGTCCTCTAAACTCAATAGAAAAGCAAGTTGAAAGCAAACTGAATTCTTATTTCAAGGGGTGTAGGCCACAATATTATTGAGAAAGGATAGTCTTGAGTGTTGCAACTGATTTTAGATGAATTTTGAATGAAAAACACCCTGGTATGCTCTTAAATTCCAATAAGATGCTGACCAAAGGTTTACTCATGTTACAGTGTCTTGATCAATGTTGTAATGAAAAAATTAGGAAAGGAAAAGGTAATACATCTGGGATGGAAAAGAAGGCATCACTTTACAGGACAACATTAAATTGAAATTTGCAACTCAACAGGACATAGCAACTTTCATCCACAAGCAAAGATTAATTTAGGGGAAAAAAATGGTGGAATCTAATGGTCTTAAGTTATATTCTCATATGCATACTTTTCTCCTATGCAGATGGAAAAAACTTTTGTTAAGTACTGAGCAAGAAGGAAAAGGGTGGCAATGGATTGACAACTGAATATCCATGATTTTTAGAATTGGTGTAAAAAAGTTAAAAAAAAAACCTAGCCCTTTCCTCTATGTCCTTGTTTCATTTGTAACTGTAAAGTAACTCCAAACACAATTCTCCACTCTTTTGTACAAAATCAAACACAGCAACCTAGCATACATTTGTTCTGAATGAGGAATATCACAAGTTGTTTTAAGGAAATTATCAATTCTCCAGATCCACACCAGGCAGATACACCTTTGACACCTGGGCAAATTTCTATGTCATTGATTCATACTGCTCTGGTCCTAACAGCACAGATTATGGATAACTAAATTTTTCAATCCCTCCCTCCCCCCCCCAGATCGGGAAAAGACACCAGTCTGAACTGTTAGTGGGGAGTAGCACTAGCTCTTCACTGGAGTTCATAGGTGTAGAGAGTATGAAATCAAGATGAAATGTTTTCTTTCCAGAAAAACTGGGGACAAGGTTCAAAACAAGGTCCACTTTCAAAGGAAATTTCTTTGGGACAAGTTCCAGACTTAAACTGAGCCCTGGACCAGATTTGGAAAGTGACCAATTAAGTTATTCCAATTAACTAATTCCTACTTGAGTGTTAACCAAAAAAAAAAACCCAAATAATTCACCAGGAGGCAGGCTGGGTACCAATGCCATTTAAAAGAAGGGAATAGGACTTTGACTCAGTCTCACAGATTGCATGTTCAGTGCATTAGACACTCCCCTATGATGCTTCACCAAATCCCCAACACTATACTATGAAAATCTTCTCAGACTCCTTTAGATGGTATTACTTTCAAGCAAAATTGTTCTTTCATTGATGATTGGATTGGAAGTTTGGTTTAAGCTGTCTACCCTTCCCAGTCCCTTGGAGCTGTTGAAAATGGGTGGGGAACATGGAGAGCCATCCTCGATGGTATAAAACACTACATGCTCCATGCACCAACCAATGAATGATCTAATGTACTCTTTCTTATCCTGCTTTAAGGAAATTCATGCTGCACTGATATTCCAGGTCAAGACAAATCTAAACAGGGATAGGTTGATAGCACATTGTCGAATGATTGCTTGCACTGTTGATCCCTTTCCAAGTCTGAAAGTCAGTGACCTTTAATTCCTTGGTAGAAATACTCAGTAGTGTGGAAAGATGTGAGCAAAGCATCAATTTGAATTTTGCGTGCAATTGGTAGAGAGTTTGAGTAAGTTTTCTTGACCATTAACAGGGGTAAGTGAAATAAAGTGTAGCTTAATTTTGATGAAAAATTAAGAAAACTTGCGTTATCTAACAATAGGTGATCCATCAACCTGCACTTACCTTAAATCTAACAAACCAAACACAGTTGTGAAAAGGGGGATAATGCTTACTCAAGGGATAAATCACTATCCAGCAGATTTAAGTGTAAATAAATATCCTGTGCCATTCACCAGATGGAGATTTGTTCAGCAAATAGCATTATCAACCCTTCCAACAACCAAGTTCTGGGCTATGATGGGAGCTTACGTTTACTGAGACACAGCCATAAGTACCATTTCTACTTGTGGCTGCCTTACCAAATCCTGTTAGACTTCCATAAAACTCTGTGTTTACAGAGTTTGTATGGTAGAGAGTTTAAATTAAGCTCTACATATCTGCATGGTTCCTGACCATTGACCAGTCTTAAAGTTAATCAAGCTTTTTATAACAATATTTTTATAGAGCCAAAAAATCAGTTATGGGGGGCAGAAACCAACAAGTGCCAGGTAAGGCTTTTTTCTCTAATTTTCTCAGGGCAAGCTGTAAATTCTCTATACTCCAGTAATTTCCTCTACTTAGTGCTTGTCCACAGAAACAAATTTGCAGTCAATTTTGCACTATTCTTGGTGGCCAACATAACGCACACAAAAATGCAACTTCTGACAGATATGTGGTGAGGACAAAGTAAGGAAAACATCAAAGATAGTGCATTCTAATTTTTTTTTTCAACAACTGACAATTCTGATTGTAATTTTTTACCATTGTGTTCAAAAAAAACTCTCTGAATCTCTTGCATTTTCAAATCACATGCATGTTGTTAACTGTGAAAAGCAATGCAAGCAAGTTGACGACAAATCAAAGTTTGATAAAACCACATACAGAATCATGTTCCACACTGATAACAAGAAACCTTTCAAATCAGTTGGAGGGCAAAGGAAAAATTACCACCTTCAACATCTACCTAGCATGTTGACATAAATCAGTTTGTTTCAAACTGCTACAGCAAGTGTGCATCACTAACGCCATCATCCTTTGAGGCTGCATTAGTTGAAAAGCCTCAACATGGTTTTTTTCTTTCCATCCATGTTGAACACTACCTAAACATTCAAAAAGTGCTTTGTCTGATGGAAAAGAATTGTAATGGATTTCAAGTATCTGTATTAAAATAGGAACAGTGGAGCAAGCCCCAATCATGGAAAAATCTGGGTAATTGAGGTCTGGATAATCAAGTCATAATTGTATCACACTCATCACAAAATTACAAGTTATTTTTTACACTTGGAATGGCTAACCAGTGCACAACCATAAAGGCTTCCAAAGATGGAAAGTGAAAGTGCCATCTTACCTCAAATTTTGCAATGATAGGTTTGTTTTGGCTTCCTCATTTAGAGACAATACTAAAAACAGAGGTGCATGGGATATCTTGATTTTCATCTAATATGTCAGAAAAGTGTACATTAAAACTTTTCATCAAGTATTGGAAATTAATCCTTGGTTCTTGTTTTAATAATTTTGTTGAGAAAATTTCATTTTTGCAGACAAACCTTTCATAAAGTGAGAATATCAGAGCCTCAACGAGCTTAATCATTTCAAAGAAAAAAATTTCACAAAGGGAAAAAAAGCAGCCTTGGAAATTTTATGTTTCTCAAATGGTAGTAGGCCTGGCTGAAAATGCCTAACCAGATAGAGATTCTGATGTGATAATATTGTACTTGAACTCACAGCTACAATTTTGAAAATCAATAGTGTGGTTTTCTAGGCGAGGGTTTTCCTGGTGGGGTTATTGTGAGGAATGAGCTGCTGACAACAAATATACATCATTTCACTATTAAAGGATTCAGCAGGAAGTTGTGGGAATGCTGATTGTTAGCTCGAACTGGATGAATGGTCAACCAGTACAAAGCATACTAATCTGATCAAGCTATTAGTAACATGTCAGAAACATGTTGATGATCAAAGTTGACAGCTTTAAAACTCTTGTGATTCCTATTTGTGATTATAACTGTTTCAAAATCTAAGGTTTAAGGATCTTGTATAGCAGTAAATTTATTGATTGCTTTTATTTTCTCTCGAAATGAATTATCTTGTGAGCTGCACTTTCTTTATTCAAATCAGATGTATTTATTTCTTTATTTATCAAATACTAATAACCTAAACAAAAATAATTATGCTTAAGCCATACTCTTCTTTTAATGAAGCTTAAGCATCTCTAAAAATATGATGATACCACCAAAATTGTTGTTTACTGTAGTATATTCTGCAGGACACTGTTTGCAAAATCCCAGCTAAATAAACCAATTGATAATTTAAAAAAATTGGTAAATACAGTGTATGCAATTTTTTTTAAATCAAAATCACTGAGAAATATTTTTTCAAACAATGTCCTGCAATACTCTTTATTACCCTTTTATAATTTCACCTCTGTACTCTCAGAGATTATTGCAGGGGGAAAAGATATTTCATCTAGCTCTCAAAAACTTTTATAATTTGTACTATACAGAAAAGAACAGCTCTTAAAAACTGTCCATCACGTTCCTGGAGTTGATGTCTAACCTTAATCCTCTTATGGGTTCTTTGTGTGCCTCATACATTTTCACATTATTCATGTTGGACTGCCAGTACTTGATAAATCCACCATGATCTGATGATAGCAACCAGTTATCTGCATGGCTCCACACCATTGAACGTACAGGGCTGTCATGAGCCTATAGGAAAATTGACAAACAAAGCATACATGCACTGGTAATACAAACAGTACTGGGAAAAAAAAAGAAACTTGAAAATTCTGCAATCCAATTCCAATCTTAACACCCAGATGCACTACAGTCAAACCTCTGTAAGCTTTTTTCTTCCTGAAGCTATTGCCTGTCATGAAAGACCAGTATTCCATCAGCCAAAGGTTTTATAGGTTGAATCAGTATTACAGGTAGATCTTGTAAGGACCCAAAACCACTTTAACCCTTTCAATCCACAGATCTCCTGAGTAATTCTCCTTATTGTTTACCATACAATCCTTAAGATGTTAGTTTGGAGAATTTCATGTTGGATCAACTAAGAATCCCTCAATTAATATTTTTCTTCAAATTTTCAACCCTTTTTCACTTTAAAAAACTAGTTACTGCACCTTCCTTAGGTACATATATCATGTCTCACAAATGATCTTCAGTGTTTCACCACACTCTGGGATGCCGTCACTGAAATAATCGTTACAATCAGCCAACCATTCCCATATCTTAACTTTCATTCAAAATTATAATATGCATTTCATTGCTGGTTACATACTTGCAAAATTGTTTCAAAATTAAATGTCAATCCATTCCAGAGGGTGAACTCTCCACTGGAGGCCCCAGTTACCAGTCTCCTTCCTTCTGGAGTCCACTGAAATTTAAATCCAAAGAAAAAGTGACACGACACTTTAGAAATTGAATCATAATGCATGATTTTTAACTAAAAAATTGTGTAAAAAGAGCTTGAATTTTAACTTAAACAACACAAATTCATGGTCATATTCATTTTATCTCATTCTTTAAAAAGTAAGCTTCCACCAGTGTGAGTGTCCAATCCTAAAAATCCTGTTTGGAATTAATAACATAAGTCAGGAAACAAAAAAATGGACAAAAAGCTAAAGAGAATAGGGGATTTTGTTTAAAAACCGGAAAAATTCCAACTTTTGAGAGACAAATTTGGGGTCAGCAAACAAAGTTCATAACTCTTTGAAAGAGGCTTGGACTTAAAGAAAGAGCCTGGATGAGAAGATTCTTACTCATCCCCTTCATTAGTGCATTTCATTCAGTTCAAATGATATTTAGAAAATATATCAGATAAAAAGCCACCATTCTCAGCTTAACCAAAACTGAGATATATGTCTCAGCAAATCAGAATTTAATTTGTCATTTTACATTATAATTCATATTGGCTCATGAGAAGAACAGCAAATGAACTACGCTTACAAGTATACACTCTATGATAACTACATTTAGCTAAAAGTAAGTATTTGAACAATGTGCTACATACGGCAACACAAAATATTGGACATCTCAGTTTATTGGTTGATGTTCGCACAAACTTTGTGGTAACGGCATTGATGGGATTCTCCATGAGGCAAGCTGGTGGGAACACCTAAAGAAGAGAGAAAACACTGTAATCTGCCAAAATGTAAACAATAAATCAACACACCCGACAAAACCAACCCACAAAGCTATTTGATGATTACTAGCAAAGTGAGTTGAGTAAATTTAAATTTCTGTGGTTTGCTTAGCCATTTTTGAGCAACACTAAAAACCCTTCAGACTATCTCAACCGTTTCATTGCACACCTTAAACCATGTGCCACCATATCAATCAATTTCCCCAGCTTGAGATCAACTGTATTTTAATTTAAGTTTTCTGTGGCTCTTGTTGATATTTCTATCTTTAGCCTTTTTTGTAATTACACAACACTTGAAAAAGGTGTTCAATTTTGGTAGCAACATTACTATTTCTGAAGTTAACATCGATTGAATTATAATCTTTCTCAGAAAACCCTTTCTCTCCAAGGAATGAGAAATTTCTTTGCTTATCACAAGTTTGCTAAGCAGATGGTAAATCAGGATAAAGAAAAGGAGATACTCCCAAGATCTCAGTAGTAATTCTCCATACAGTTCGTTCATACAGTTCTTATGATTGGAGAATTGGTATTGGATCAACTAATAATCTACTAATTGATATTTCTATTCATTCTCATCACATGCTTGTTTGATACTATAAGGACATGTTCTATGTTGGTCACTCAAGGGAGTTAAAGAGCTCATATAAATTACTCAACTATAAAATAATTCAAAATGTATGGCACACAGTAAGGAGAATTCCCTTGACAATCTCAGGAGTCAAAGAGTCAATATTTACATCAGAAGAGAAGCTATCATCTGGCTGCATTCCACTCCTCTTGCTTAAATCTTTGAACCATTTTCTGTTCTAAAAAAGGAAACAATAGCCTTTTGTGAATAAATAGAATTCTGAAATTTTGGCTACAAAAAAATTTGCAACAACCCTTTGAAAAAATTAAAAATCAAATGACAGTAAAGGTAAGAGCAAGTTTCTCTTTTATCGTGGATGACTCAAAGATCGTGGTAACCTTGAATTTTGACCTTTTCACGAAATCAGTGTAATCGAAGTCTAGTAAATGATGTTGCACATTTACTAAGGATCTCTGCTCGTTCAGTACATTTAACTTGCGTATACGTGAGAAACTATTTAAGATTGAGTTATGATCTGATTCAAATTAAGGACTTTCTTTGTAGTGATAATATAAAGTGAGTTCTTTAGCAACACAAAGAAATGTTCAGAGCTCACAACGTCATGCAAGCATGACACTGTGAAGTGGACTGATTTCAACTGATTCAACCGTTTTACGGCGAGAAAAAGTTGTCGTACCTCGATTAGTTTAACAACAGAGGAGTTATAATCAACAGTTTTTCGCATAACAGCCTTTCTCATCCGTTTTCCATCAAAAGTAATGGGCTGCCGAAACCGATTGTCATCTTGAGACTCGGCAGAGGCAGTAGCAGGTTGAGCTGTCGAAGTTGTTGCAGGCTTTGGGACAATCTTAAGCGATTGTTGGGGGGCCTGCTGGAACATCATCGTAAAATCCGTTTAACAGGGTTAATTTTCCTTCATATCATATTTTTTCTAACTACTTTCTCGTTTCATCTTTCGTATTCTCAAACGAAATGTTGTGGTCGTAGAAGAGAAGGACGCCATATTGTTCCCTTTTGGCGGCATGTGCGAGGAGATCACGTGACGTTAGCCGCTGACCCACTTAGGATACACTGGGAATCAAAACAAGTAATACGACAAAATGCTCACGAGCCAACAAATGTGAATTGTGTTCGTTCAAAATGCCGCCAATCTTGAAGGTAGTATTCATTCTTCTGGGAATTGCTCCCCTTCTCAGGCTAATTATAAACACTGTAGCTCTCAGCTGTGGCACAATCGTCGTACTGTGGCTCGCAATTGCGAATGGACTTGTTAGTAAATGGTCGGCCTTCGCGCTGGTGCTGTACTCATGTTTTAGTCTCCTATGTTTGGTCCTGGCAAGAAAAAGCACAAAGAACAGAAAAATGAAATACGTGGAGTGGAAGTTAGTGAGAAAATCTGCTGTGAGGCTGGTGGGATTTTCGATTTAGTGGCAAGGAGCATCTTCATTCTTACGATTATTGAACCCCGTCGATTTAGAAAGAGCTATAACCTTCATTCTGGGCACGAACTTTTTGAGACACATGAAGTAGGAAACTCGATGGATTGAATGAGTGGAATCAAGAGGATTGAACTTTGCACATGGTACTTAAATCTAGAAATTATACATTTTGCTTCGTTTCAAATACGAAATTTTAGTGCAGGCCCAGGCGTACATGGAGCCAGTCTGTAAATAAGTTATGACGTGACCTTTGATCAATTTTATATGTAGACTTTGGATATGGGTAGATTTGAACTTTTGGACGCAATCTAGAACTGCAGCGTGTTGGTTTGTTTTGTTTTGCGAATTAATCCCAACCCTTTTACTTAAAGTCGATATCCAAGCCTGTAAGAGTTGATCTAGAGGCGTCACGAAATGCTGTCCATGCTGCTTTAACATTACCTGACATGTGATTGTTTTTATCACGCGATGTTGCTTTATAAAAAGTGTAATAAAAAAAAGCTGTTTTGGTCTAGGGACTCAGTTTATAAGAGCAAAAGAGTAGAGTGAGCGAGGGAAAAAGCGCGAGGGGGGGGGAGAGTGAGGAGACTACGCGAGGGGGGGGGGGGGAAGAGTGAGGAGACTAAGAGATTCGCGCTACTCCTTCTTATAGCCCAGCCGATTTTTACGTTTGTCTTCCCTGACTGAGAGGCTGGAGGAAGCTAGAGGAATGCGGGCCTTATAATGATATCTACCAGGATGAAGAATGAAGGAGTTAATGGTTTTATTTTAAAAAATTGTCTTGTTTCTTGCGAAATAGTTACTGAAAACAATCCTTTCTACTCGTTGAGGTTTCAACCGAAACTACCGTAATAAACCTCACATGAGGGTATAAGAGGATTTAAAACGACAGAATGAGCACTGCAAACTATTCACAGTCCAGCTGAGCGCAGTAATGAATTGTCCCTAGACATGCTGCCGTGATTACAGTATCACAGTATTACTCCTACTTCAAACTTTAGGGACATGGGAATTAAGTAGTAAACCAAGAAATGGATAACTCGCTAAAATGGGTTCTTTTCAACATAGTAAGCGGTTAAATAACAAGCGATGCACTGCGGAAGTAAGGTGAGGTACTTTTTGTGAGAATTTGACTGTATTTTTTAAATTCTGAAAGCGGTCGTAAATATTCTCATACAAACTCTTATAACTTTGCCACGACTCTTATTTCGCGAGATGATCATCTCACAGATGGAGCTTGGGCCGCCTGTGTTAGAATAAACTAAGAGAGGAAGGAGCTTCTACTGAACTTAAATCGAAAAGGAAGGAAGAGGGCTGCGGGAATAAAGATTAAGCTGTTCCTTTTTTTTTTTCGTTTAGCATCAAATGCGTTTCCTGATATTGGGTCGGTCGGTCGGATTGAAAAGAAAAAGCCTGGGAAAAATAAAAGTTACAAAAAGACAAGTCTCTAAATAGGAGGCCTGGTACCCCAGCATCATTGCCGTGGAGCGTGGAATATTAATTAAGACAACTTGGGAAAAAGGATCAACCACCGAAACTCCTATGCGACATACCATGGCAGTGAGGATGACGTTTAAAGTTATTATTTACGTATTTGGATGAACAAAATGCACAATATATTGTCAAAAAAAGTTCCTGATTTTGTCCCTGTTTTTCTCTATGCTGTTATAATGCTCATTACTCAGATTAATATAATTATTTACAGTGAAAAATGGTTTAACTTAGTTCGTCGCTGCCTTTTCTTTTTTTTTTTTAAATGCTAAAAATTTGGGTCTGTCGGACGACACTAAACGGAGAAAAAAAGGATGGCCTAACGGCGCAAAGTGTGACTAACACAGTCTAGAGACTGCACGTTTTTACCCTACTATCTGCGTCGGTACATTAATTATGATAAATTGATATGTAATTAAATTATATTAACGGCGTAAAATTTACAGTATATACATAACCGACTGGATGAAATTACGCCGTTAGTTAACGGCGGAAAATCTTACAGTATTTATATCATGTGTCACCGACTTGAAGAAATTACGCCATTAATTAAAGGCGTAAAATCTTACAGTATATATATTACCCACTGTAAGAAATTACACCTTTAACTAACGGCGTTAAATCTTACAGTATATATATTTACCGACTGAGCCAGATTAAGCCGTTTGTTAACGGCGTAAAATCTTATAGTATGTATATATACAGACTGAATGAAATCACGCCGTTAGTTACCGGTGTCACAGCGGTTAGGACCCCCGCTGATTTGTACCCCCCCCGTCCAAATCCGCTAGCGGGTATGGATCCCTCTTCGCAGGATTGGACTACCCTAACAAAATATCCTTTGAAGCGTCATTCATATCATATTTGGAAACTAATTCTATTGGCAAGCTTTTTGTCGATGTTCTTTTCAATCACAACTCAAAATTCCGTAATTAAGATAAAGAAAATCAGCCATTTCGTTCCAATTCTGCCGCATTTATTATAGCGAGTCGTTCAGTATGCGCAAGAATTAAATGCGAACGAATTACTGCATTCGCACTTTTGAAATTGTTACAATAAGTCCTTGCTTCTTCTGATTCTTACAGTATGTATACCGAAGCAGATAGAGGCGTAAAATCGCAGTCTCTAGACTGTGCCAGACATATTACTCCGTTATCCACTTACCGCAAAAATGATCTTTGACTTAACTTTCCTATCCTTAAACCTATACTTGGAAAAAAGCAGAAAATTTCCTATTCACTTTCCGTTCCAGGGTACGCACGACTGAGAAAAACTAACGAATTTGCACGTCTGTTTGCATTTAATATCAGAATTAATCTCTCTTTTGCCTCAAGCTATCAGTGGTTACTTTCAGTAGTTTTAATTTCTTTTTGATTTAGATAAATTTCAAATATTCCGTTCGCAATTTTTTGAATTTGGACCGAGGAACAAGAAAGCCAGCGTATTTTTGTGTTGTTTCCTTATCCTTCGTTGCACCTACATAACTTTTCACATGAACTGCATTCTCAAGATGATCAAAATAGGGTTAACCGTTAGCCATAAGACGGCACAAAAAAATTAGCCGTAAAGCGTAATAACGGACGAGTTTGAACCGTTGGTCGTAAAAAAAAGTCAACCGTAAAAATTATCATTTGAAAAAAATGGAAAGAAGTCAACCGTTACCCATAAAGAGGCCAAAATCTTAATTGTTAACCGTAAAAGCCATCATCCCTCTGAGACCCTCTCACAAATGCCTCCACCGGAACCGTTCAGTATTCATAAGAATCTCTCCTTGACCCTCCCCTCCCAGGTTTTCACTAGTAATTCTCCTCACCGTGTGTCATACAGTTCTAATGTGTCAGTCCGGAGAATTTAAAATTGGATCAACAAATAAACCCCCGATCGCTATGTTTCTTTATTCTCATCATTTGTCTGCTTGATGCTGCATTGATATTGTGAAGAGAAATTGTCTTAGCCATTCAAGGGAGTTAAGAGCTTAACGTTAATATCGGTGAGTTTTAAGGTAACTCGATACACCAAATACTAAAACAAGTTTGCTCATGACTTTTATTAAAAATTTATCCTCAAAAATTGGAACAATACAAAATGTAACCATACGACCTATTCTATCACATTAACATAAACAGCCCTTCCAATTTATGTAGAGTCTATAATTGTCCCTACACATGCTACAGTGATTACAGTATCACAAACAGTATTACATCTAAATCAAACTTTAAGGACATGAAAATTGAGGAAATGATCGCCAAGTAAAGAAGCTTTTGATTGTTTCATAAATCCCCCTTTTTTAGCGACATAGGAAATGGGTGAATAGTGTAGAAAATATGCATACTGATGTCAGGCTATGTACTGCCTTGACTGGAAAACTGGAGGAGCAGTCACAACGGTGACTACAAAAGCGAACCAATTTATTCATTTAAATTCTTACACCTTTTTGATTCGACATCAGTAATTATAACCTTATTATAATTCTAAATTTTGTAGTTTGCTCCCCGCGCGTAGGTATGACGATGGTTTCTCTTTCGTGCGCAGTTCAGTTTCTGCTCCTATCGTCTTTTTGCATGACTGATGAGCAGGGTTTAAAGCTGGCATCAGATACCCAACGCTAACTAAATCTTCTAACCATGCTTTTGTTAACATGGCATCCTTGATCTCCCAGAAGCCTTCTCGAACCATTGCTATACTCAGATCTAGAACTCTGCTAAAGAAATCCCTTTTGTCAGATTTCCATTTAATCAAGAACTCGACGAAACGCCCAGCATTATGGTAAAACATTTTCTCATCGATGAAATCATCAAGATAGTTGTGAGCATTTCGAAACTGAACAGCATTTGGCGGGAAAAATGACAGCTGCGAGCCAACATCCCATAGCAACCGCTGTGCCCAGTAACCACGCCAGATATCACAGACTCGAAATGCCACTGTGATTGGTATCAACATGCCCCACAAGGCTTTGTTCAAGAACAGCGTGTTTTGGGAGTTAAAAGGAGCCATCGTGTTTGGAGGAAGAACAATTGGTAGTGCGTCAGCAGCAAACTCTACTTTTAAGTCCACACCTTTGTCCTTTCTTGTTAGACGAAAGACAGCGTCCACATCTGGGTCACCATTTACTACGCCCTGCTGTATGGATGTGTCCACCCCTTGACATTTAACAAACTTGTGTGACGGGGGATCAGCGATGTGTTCCAATGGGTACCCTCTAGGCCAAATAGTACTCTGTCCAAAGTGTTCGTAAGGATTAACTACCATCGATTCCGTCTTGTAGACGTTGAAGTCACCCAGCTCTGACTGGTGAAAGGTTATTTTCCCACTTGTTGGTGAGTTATCGTCATCTGTTTCGTAGATAATTTTAGCCCCATGTTGAATGGCATAAAGGTATCCGATGTTTTTCCGCGCATAACTTTTGTACGGAAGCAAGTCGTGGATGCGATATCCCAGAGATTTTTGTTTTTCAACACTCAGGAAAACGCAATTGGGATGGCTGTAGAAATGAACAAAGCAAAATATGGTCAAGCTCTTTATTCTGACCGTTCCCAACTCTTCCCTATACCCAGACCCTCTCGACCTTTGTTGTTACTTGCGTTTATAGCTCTCAAGTCCCGTCTACACGTATTCGTTTTTGAGTTAATACAAGGATTTTCCTTCGACTAATAAATCGCCAGTCTACACATTGCGTTTTTCAATCGTTCTTGCCAGTTCGCACACCAACGAAACAGTGACCAAAAACCGAACCACCTTTGATATGAGCATGCGTACTCACTAATATCTTACGCTAAAAAAATATGGAGATAGCAAATTCTCCCTCCAGTCTTTCGCGATGACTAGTTGGTATTCAAAGGCATGCCACCATGTATTCGATTTTCAATTGATCATCTTTTGCCACCTGTTTTAGAGACCACTGCAGAAAGAAGCGTGATTATGTTGCGTCGTCTTCCTACGTAATCGCCTGGCACAACTGACATAAAAAATGCAGCTGAAAAAAAGGCTTGATGCTTGCAAATAGTGCAAGTAGCCCAATTAGGAGTGAAACAAACAGCTTGCATCCGTCCGCCATGTTGCTTAGTCTTTTCTCATGCGCGGCCCGACCGAATAAATCATGAAGTAATATATTTTCAGAAACCTCCGTCATGGTTTTAACTGTCCACATGAGCACGGCAAAATGGCGCTTTTAAAAACCTCTCCTCTGGAATGCATTTTAGAGAAGATGTGTTTTCGGTGATCGTTTTCACTGGATACATGTGAACAAAATTGTGTTACCATGTAACAAGCTGATGCGACAGGTCCTTAGGACAAATCCCTTCGTGTTTATTTATCTCCAAAACAATCCTCTGCGACTCATATTATTGTCGCGATCATTTCACAAATTTTATCCAGCTTGATATCGAACGCCAATTTACGTGGATAAAACTATGGCAAACCATGTATTCGATTTTTCGAATGTCGAACAGACCAAAAATTTACACTGATTTCTTTCTAAGACGAAACAAAGTTTACGTGCGCCCGTGTTGTGGAAAATAGTACATCTTCCTGCTAGTTAATTAATGCAAATTAACGAAATATAAGTCGGTGGCTACTGTTGTATATTTTTTGTGAGTATTTATGCCCTTAAAAAACCAAATGTGGGAAATAACTATCACATAGCGCTATGGTAATTTCGTGATAATCTGGCGATGACGTGTTGCACGCGATCAAAATAATATAAAGTTGGGTTGATATTGATCTTGTCACGTCCAAAACTTCAGTAGAATCCTAACTTTCGAATTTCCTTGAGAAAGAGTGAATCGAATCATTTCTTCATTTACTAAAAAATCAAGGACGTTCTAAGAATATACCATAATTCTGCGTTACGCACCACTGGGGCTAAAGCTTTTGTTTCGATTCCTTGTGGCATATCACACCTGAACAAATGCAAATTATTGTTTGCTTCTGAAAGAAAAGACGTGAAATCTCACTAGTTTGATTAAATTCGGCAGCTTTTCCTTCCGCAGAAAAATATCAAAGCCCTCAAAGAATTATTACCATAACTAAACATATAAATATGGTGTACCTCCAGTCTGCCGGTGTTTTCGTATCACCTACAACTACAACCTTCCAGCCTTCAATACCGGCCAACTTCTTCACATCTGATGTCGGCGCATTAATTGTAGTCAGAACTATCCATTTGTCGTGCATATCTCCCTTCGGAGGCGTCTGTTTTTGTGGTATTTTACTCCAGTCGATTTCAATGGCTTCTATTTGTCTCAAAGCTGAGTTTGTCAACTCCTGCGTGCGAGTAGAGTCCATCTGCGCACCAATAAACTTCCCTTGTTCAGTATGAGCGGAATCATTTTTAAACAGTCGATACACGAAAATTAAGATGATTAATTGAATGAACAACGCGACTAAAACCCACGATTTAGACATGGCTTGACCAAAATTTTCTTATCGTGTGATTACTTAATCCCAGAGTAACATTGTTGTTCGCCTTCCCTTGTTTCCTCAGTTGCGGACTTGGAACTTTCCAAAACTTACCCGCGGGCGAAGGAACGCGGGCTCATTTTTCATACAGCTGCTCAAGGTTACTGTCAACAAAATAAGGTGCCTTTCGGAAAAATCGTCCTATGTGCACTACTACAGAAACCATAAAAAACTGTTTATAAATGTAAAGCTTATAAAGTTAAACTTATGAAAACAGCAAAATTCTTCTCAGGTTTTGTTTTCTTAAGGCGCAAGCAAGCTCTAAACGCAAAACTGAGAAGCCTCCGCATTACCGCGGACCTACATAGAAACTGGAGAGTATCATTCAGCAGATAATAAGCTAACATAGAAAATTCCTCGGTTGTTGTCACGCTCCGGGACTTCGCGAGAGAAATATTTCGAATTTCGTAAAAGCCTCACGCTGCTCGGGCTCCCTCGCGACTTTTTCTCTGTTTTTGACGTTTGATGAAGATTCCTATTTCTTAACATTTTGACCAGATTTTCTTGACAACAACCTTAACTTCGATTCTGTTTTAAAAGAGAAAGAATCTTCGAGGATCTACTGTATATGCGTTATTGACCAAGCGTGAGGCTGAAGATGGCTGGATATTGGCCAAGTTTTTTTCTTTCGTTTTTATGGACCGAGAGGAAGTAAATATATATTGACAAGTTTGGCCTGTTTCCCACTCGGACTGCCAATCAGAACACATGATTCCCTTCATATTGCCCACGGATGCTGCCAGCGATACATTAACCTTAGGTAATTTCATTATTGGGTCGTTGTTGTCACGAGAGTGTTATAGAGGAAAAATTCTGAATTTCTATTCGCGCCTCAATACATTGCCCCTGAGCTATAGAAGACTAGATACTGAGCTACGCCATCACTAGATACTGTAATCTCCGACCGTAATTACTGAAGCAAGGAATGACCTAAAATGACCTCGAGTGATTTGCACAGTAAACTAAAATAAAAATAAAAAACCTAAAATAATTTTGATGGTGTCTAAGATGGTCAGAAATGAAAATAACCTTGATTGATGTCTAAAATAACTAAAAATGACGTTTAAGTCTAGCTAAAGAGATCCACAATAGTAGCTGGTTGTAGCACAATGATCTAAGGTTGTTCTAAGTGATCTAAAGTGGCATACTATTAGGTGAAACCGAGAAGGTAAGCTCTCAGCTCGCGCATTCAGTTCTGTTGTTCTGTTGTATATCGCTGGCAATTACTATTTCAAATTGTTCCAGTAAAGTTTAAACGTCATTTTAGTCAGTGAAGGTTATTTTCGATCATTTAGGTCGAGACATCAGTCAAGGTTACTTTAGGTCATTCCAGAAACCACTCAAGGTCATTTTAGGTAATTTTTTTCTCATTTAAGGGCATCCCTTGTTTCAGTAACAACGAATCTCCTACAATCAGGAAATAGTTTTTGCCGAGTTTCGTTCATCTTCTTCGCTCTCAATTGAGAATTGAAACGAAACGACTGTGGGTACAAAACGACTGGATACCGACGAACTAAAGCTAAGTTAAACGGCCTAAAATCTGCCCAACGACCATAAGTAATTTCATTACTTTCACTATAAAATCTGCCATGCAGGTTACCCCAAGCTGTTCTCCACAGACAATACATCTCAGAATTTAATTTCATTGTAATCAAATACTAAATACTTGACAAAGAACAGTTAACTCAAGAGCAATTGTTGATATTCTCTTGGTCAAATACAATGGTTTAAAAACATTTTCATTGCTGGCATAAAACACTTTCATTCCTTGTAATTTGATGGATTTCTGTCTATAAGGGAGTTAGATCTCTCCACCTACCTCTCTATCCCAGCTCAATCCACCTCAAGAAGAAAATTACTTGTCCCCAGAAATTGTTCTCAATCCACTTAACTTTTCCATTTTTTAATCAATTGTTTAATAGCAAGGTGAACGGGGAGACAGAGGATGCTAATTTTCTAGCATGGCATTCAACCACCCTGGACTTACAATACCAAATTTCTTGGGACTCTGTGTAGTTGAAATGTGATCACATTACTTAAAGTTGCCATCAAATGTTGATATGCTGGCCTACCCAGCAAACCCCCTGCCATGCCTTTGGAGATAACAGCTTTTCAGGATTTGGACTCAAAAAAATGGAAAACCAAACTTCAAAACCAGAAATTTTATGGGATTCACACGTCAAGCTTGCATTGGTTCAATCATGGCCAAAAGGGCCTTCTTACTTTACAGACTGGAATGGATACCTTATAGTCACTTGCTATGAGACTTAACATTTGACTGATAATATAACAACTAAAATAATAATAACAATAATAGCAATTGTCATCTTATCTTTAACTGGCACATTCAGAACAACCTTGAAAATTGCAAAACTCTTGTGTGCCAAGCTGGGCATTTCAAATATTACTTTACAATAGACTTAATACCTAGAATCCAAATGGTCTTTGGTACTGGAATTTGTCTTCTTTTGCAGACTGTTTAAAAAAGTATGACAAAGCAATTGTTGAATTTGGTTTTTACATATTATGAATCAAAGAAGCTTGTGTCTAAGTTACCCGCCACAGCCAAGTTGAGTATGAGATCTTGATAATTCAAGATATCATACTCAACCTTATCCAATACAGTGTAAATAATTATTCTTGGATGTGCAAAACAGTCCACCAAACTTGGAACAGCATAAACACTGATAAAAATGGAGAGAATTGATAACAACTATGAGGAGGATGTTATCTATAATTATAATCATAAAAGTATTAGATCTGTGGAGGCATTAACTTGAAAGATTCCCCAAACATATCATCCCCTCTTTTCCCTATAGAAAAAAGCTGATCCTGCTTTTTGCTCTAATATATACTTTAACTCTTTACCTGCCCTCAAATACGAGGAAGGCTTTTCTTTGAAGTACAGTACTGTTTCCCCACCCACTGTATGTCTCAAGCATGGCTTTGGTTCAGTTGGAATGAATGGCATTTCATACCCAACCCTTATTAAATCAGTTAGCCAAGCTTCTGTTAACATGGCATCCTTCATCTCCCAGAAGCCTTCTTGGACCATTGCTATGCTAAGATCTAAAACTCTGCTGAAGAAATTGTTTTTGTCAGATCTCCATTTCACCAGAAATTCCACTAAACGCCCAGCATCATGATAGAGCATTTTCTCATCTATGAAATCATCAAGATAGTTGTGAGCATTTCGAAACTGAACAGCGTTTGGTGGGAAAAACGACAGCTGCGATCCAACATCCCACAACAACCGCTGTGACCAGTACCCACGCCAGATATCACAGACTCGAAATGCCACTGTGATTGGTAGCAACATGCCCCATAAGGCTTTGTTCAAGAACAGTGTGTTTTGTGAGTTAAAAGGAGCCATTGTGTGTGGTGGAAGAACAACAGGTGGTGCGTCAGCATCAAACTCGACTTTTAAGTCCACTCCCTGGTCCTTTCTTGTTAAACGAAAGATGGCATCCACATCTGGGTCCCCATTAACAACACCCTGCTGTATGGCTGTGTCCACCCCAGGGCATTTGACAAACTGGTGTGATGGTGGATCAGCAATGTGTTCCAATGGGTACCCTCTAGGCCAAATAGTACTCTGTCCAAAGTGCTCGTAAGGATTAACCACAACAGAATCAGTCCTGTACACAAGGAAATCACCAGTTTCTTGCTGATGGAAAGTTATTTTTCCACTTGTTGGTGAGTTGTCATCATCTGTTTCATATATTATTTTTGCTCCATGTTGGATGGCATAAAGGTAACCTATGTTTTTACGGGCATAACTCTTATAAGGCAGTAAATCATGAATATAATATCCCAATGACTTTTGTTTTTCAACACTCAAGAAAATGCAGTTTGGATGACTGTAAAAGAAAACAAAAAAAGGTAACTCTTGATATTTTTCAGTTTATAATAAAATTTTTCTTGTAGCTTTACAGAAATATAGAAAGGTAATTTAAGTAAAAACTGCAACACAGAGTTTTCATTAGTATAAGTCCTAATGTTCTTGCATTCTTTTATTTGAAAAGATGCCTAGTAAACACTAAATAAAATGCTAAGCAAATGTCAAGCATTTGGAAAGCTTTTGGTTTTATGTCTATGCCACAAATCTTCAAATTATACCAAAAAGGTTGCTGTGATGCCACATTGAAGTAACAAGTAGTCTAAGGTTTCTTTTCAGTTTTGCCCAAAGAGCAGAAGACACTGTCTGATTCTGTACCAAAACAGGTTTGTGATAGGAAGTATGTTATGAATTCTGTATACAAGTATCATCAGCATACATCTTTTGTGATAATAAAAAGTAAGAAGTATATTTTGTGTACATTGAGTTTTGAAAAGCCATGTCTAAAGATTCTATCTCCAACTGATGGTGGTTCCAAAATAGTTTTTAGAATTCTAGAATAAATATGCCTCACAAAAAAGCTCTTGTTATGCATCACATTTTGGAGCTCAGTCAGACCATTTTTTTTGACAAAAGATTTCCATTTGCATGGGATGGTATTGATTTAACCATGGTGAGTAGAAAAGGGTACATTCATCAGGAACTTTGCTCTGAATTATCAAAATGAGAAGAATTCCCCACATGTATTCATTAAGTTACACAAATGTAAGATGTCATTCAAGAATCATTTTTTTTTAAAGAAAAACTGATTTTTTATTGATTAAAATTTGCCTGTTGATCAATATAATTTCAGGTTCATAATTAGTTCTTTTTCCCTCTGAAGGGTTTCAACTTATAAAATTCTTGCCTGTATTGCTAAATCACTAGGTAAAAAAGGGACAAGGTTTTTTGTAGGTTAAGCAGTTTCATTTTATGATTACATTTAGTTAGAAAGGCAAAGGTTGCAATGGTTTTCCATGAGGCGTTGGATGTGTTTTGTATCTTATTGACCCAAGGTTTTTTTTAACATTCTTTCCATTATAGAAAAGTCACATTTTAAGACCACCACCTCACATTTGCTGGATTACCATCCTAAATATTATTGAAAATCAGCTAGTTTATTTTCAAAGATTATGCTCATGCGTAACAAACACAGTTTTGAGTGGTCAAGTGTTTCAACAACAGTAATCCTTCCATAAAAACTAAGTTTTCTTTACTGCTAGGTTTTACCATCATTTCTAAATCTTGAATTTTTGCATTAAAATTTAAAGCATCTGCATGCGATTGATTGTACAAGAAGAAACAACAAGCCTTTTGGCCACTTGAAACTGAAGTATGTATCTGACTTATTTTTCCTCTGCTTCAGTTTTAATAAATAATGGTTTGAAGTTCACAGAGAAAACCAAAATCTCTTAGCAACTTTTGCAGTTTAACTAGTTCTCTCTGTGGACCTCAAATTAATATATATTGCATGCATGTAACGTTATTAATGGGCCTCCAAAAAAGTGAATTACCAGCCTTGGTAAAATTTCCGCATAGCCCCATACTGTTGTAAAACAAACCTGTTTTCCCAATGGCAATGTATTGTTTTTGTCATTGTTTTCTCTATCCAAGAACTGAATGCATAATGTAGTATGGGGCTGTGCGAAAATTTTACCGTCTGTTGCCTCGCGGAACGCTATGTTCATTAAATTGTCCCACTGACGCACACTGACACCCAGTTTTTAGTTTAAATTCGTTACGTCAAGGCTTGCATTCATAAATATAATCTCTCTACAAGGGAAAGTAAGAGCAACATAGTTTACCTCCAATCTGCCGGCGTTTTAGTATCACCCACAACTACAACTTTCCAGCCTTCTATACCAGCCAACTTCTTCACATCTGCTGTAGGAGTATTTATTGTGGTCAGAACTATCCATTTTTCGTGCATTTCTCCTTTCGGAGGCGATGGCAATCGAGGGATTTCTTTCCAATTGACTTCTTTCAAATTTATCTCCACAAACGAATCAGCGGAGTTGGTGTTATTTGAAGACTTCGACAATCGTTGCCGTTCGTTCCAATTTACAAGGTAATCCTTTGAGGCAGATATGAGAGGAGTCGTAGTATTGTTGCGAATGAGTGTATAAGATACACCAAGTAGCAGTAGAACGGCAAATGCCGTGATAAAGGTAATCCAAGCCCTAGACATCACAAATTGTTAGCTCAGAGATCGGTCTTGTAGTTGTGCTGTTTAGACGCTAAGCTCTCATTCTGCCTACCCTGTTTGTTAGTACTGGGTCGAGTACATCAGGTCGAGGCTAATTGCAAGGTTTATTATTTTATTATTTTTGTTTTCTAATACAAACTTGGTTTCTTTCTGTGAGTTTCTAGCCTGGTTCTCTATGGCTTTCCCGTACTTTTGAAATTTCACTACGAAGGTGTGGAAACGAATAAGGAAAGAATAACGATATAGCCAATTAAGGCGGCGCACCCCTTGACAAGAATGCTGAAGATCAGTTTTCCGGAGGGGGTGAGAGAGTCCCGCTATATTTAGGCAACGTGTAGCCGTACCCTCCCCCGTTAATCCTTGAAGGGGGAGGGAGGGGTACATGTACACGCAGGCTACGCCATTTTTCGCTTGCGAACCATACTCAGGGTAACTCAGACTGCATTTGATCACGGGCTGTTTTATCTCGCGCACAGTAGGCACAGCCTACTCTGCGTGTCAGGGGTCTAAAGATCATTATCATAAGCGTAGGCGTGTGCCGTAAAAAAAAAAATAATAATAATAAATAAAAAAAAGAGAGAGAAAGAAAAATAATATAAAAGTTGAAGAAAAAAAATGGATAGTAAAAGCGAGAATTATAACGTGTAGGTATCCTTACCTTTATTCCACAGCCGTGTTATCGCTTATAATCATCTAAGGAGGCTATCGTATGCATCTGTAATAATATTATGGTGCGAAAGAAGAATACCAGAAAGAGCCTCTAAGAATATGTTGAATCTTCAAGTTTGAACTGGACTACTGACAACAAAGCACAAGGTTTACATTTTATGATAAGAATTAAAAAGCCTTTGAATGGGAAACGTAACTGGACAAGAAAACTCGCCCTCCGTTACGTAGCACTGAAAGGAAAGGCTGCAAAGGAGACTATTGGGCATAAAACCCGTTAAACATTACTTCTAAATGTCAGATTCCTTTGATCTCTGACTAACCTAATCACAGTATTTCCATATATAACATCGTGCCATTTTATAACAAAACTTCCTTTAATGATTGACAAGATCATTCCCATGTAAAATAATAGTCAAATGTAATAAAAACAATTCCTCTGTTTTCCATCAAAAAAGGTAACTTCATGCATTTTTCAACAGCATCGACTGTTCTCAGCTCCCTATTTTGCAAAGTTCATTGCACGGAACACTTTAAATGAAAAACACATTGACTTTCTGGGGGTAACAGTCGTTCCTTCGCTCCTTAGCATCTATCCTGTAGTAATTTTGCATCCTTTGGGCTCAAGCTAAGAAATAAAGGAAGCTGAGAGTAATTTACGGGAATGAGCTGCTCTTGAACTCAAAAATGACCGCCTCTATGATTTCACTCGTGAGACGAAACTAGATCTCTCTTCTTCAATATAGGAATTCCGCCTGATTATAAAAGTTTCAAATCACCACCTTCTCGTAAATACGAGGACGGTTGTTCTTTCGGGGGAAGCTCAATCTCGCCTATAATTTCTTGACATGGCTTATGAGAACTTTTTAAAATTGGCATTTCATACCCGACGCTAATCAGATCAGCGAGCCAAGCTTCTGTCAAGAAGGCGTCATCAGTCTTCCAAAAGCCCTCTTGAACCATTGCTATGCTCAGATCTAAAACTCTGCTGAAGAAATCGTTTTCGTCAGATCTCCATTTAACCAGAAATTCTACCAAGCGCCCAGCATCATGGTAGAGTAGTTTCTCTTCGATAAAATCAACAAGATAATTGTGAGCATTTCGAAACTGAACAGCGTTTGGTGGGAAAAACGACAGCTGCGATCCAACATCCCATAGCAACCGCTGTGCCCAGTAACCACGCCAGATATCACAGACTCGAAATGATACGGTGATTGGCAACAACATGCCCCATAAGGCTTTGTTAAAAAACAGCGTGTTTTGTGAGTTGAATGGAGCCATCGTGTTTGGAGGAAGAACAACAGGTGGTGCGTCAGCATCAAACTCTACTTTCAAGTCTACACCTTTGTCTTTTCTTGTTAAACGAAATATGGCGTCCACATCCGGGTCACCATTTACTACGCCCTGTTGTATGGATGTGTCCGCCCCTCTACATTTGAGGAAGTTGTGTGATGAGCGATCAGCAATGCGTTCCAATGGGTACCCTCTTGGCCAAATAGTAGTCTGTCCAAAGTGTTCATAAGGATTTACCACCGTAGAATCAGTTTTGTATACATAGAAATCACCAGTTTCCAGCTGATGGTGGAAAGCAATATCTCCACTTGCTGGCGAGTTGTCATCATCTGTTTCATAAATGATTTTTGCTCCATGTTGGATGGCATACAGATAGCCGATGTTTTTACGACCATAACTGTTATAGGGCAGAAAATCATGAATGCGATACCCTAGAGTCTTTTGTTTTTCAATGCTGAGGAAAACACAATTGGGATAACTGTAAAAATAGAAAAAAGAAAGGTCACAGTCAACTGAGTGGAGAAAGAAGTCAAGGATTGCTTCGAGTTTGCTTTACTCTGGTCTGTAATTGGTCTAGAAAACTCACTCCATGCATCTAACCAATCAGACGCCAAAGTAAAACCAACTGTGACTTGATCGTGGGTGTTACTAAACTGCCAATCAGCAAACCGCGGAACTCCCGGAACCTGCTGAACCCCATACTTTTTTTGTGAAAAAAAAGAAGTCAAATAAATTAAAAACAAAAAGACCTTGATGCTTATTGAAAGTTCGTTTCCAGCTAAAAAGAAGATAACTTCAGGAGGGAAATATATATATTTTTATCTACCTTGACGTCCAACCACAGGATGCCCAAGCTCCTACAGTCAGCCTCGATCTGTGAATATGCAAATATGTTCACGTTGCGCAACGGGTGAAATGCAAGGGTTTGCATGGAAATAAACAGTTGCGCTCTTCATTTTTTTTTAAACAGAAAATTAATGGTTCTGCAGGTTCCGCGGTCTGCTCATCCACACTTTAGTAACATCCCTTAGTCGCCTGCGTTTTCCCACAGTTTTGGTAGTTTGCCTGTTTTTACCTCGAGTCCCTTTGAGTCCTCATCGACTACTGATGACGAAACTTTGCTATGATTGGTTGTTGTGATTATTTTTATTTGGTTTTGATTTAAAGAAATTCAATTGAAAACTGCTCTACATCAGTAAATCAGTATGGGATTAATTGAATGAATTGAAATTCAACTATATTTAATCAATCTTACAGACTGTCACACAACCTCGAAGAAACAGAGGGGAATAAAATGAGTTTTTCTGCCCAAGACAAAGGAAACTCATCGGTAGAAAGAAGAAAAGGGCTGATACAGTTCATAAAGAAATCAAGAGTTTTTTTTTGTACAAGAGAAATATACGGATTTTGACAACAAAAAAAATATATTAACAAAACAAGAAAGTTAAGATTTCCACAAAACATCTAAAATCATCATTCATCACTTGGATGGTTTATTTGGACCTAACACAGTGACCAGCTCCCAGTTGGCTTGTTAGCTTAGTTGGTAGAGCGCTGCACCAGTATCGCAGAGGTCCTGGGTTCAAATCCCGTACAGGCCTGAATTTTTTTCAGGTCCAATTTTTGACTACTAGTTCAATAGTGTTCTTAGTTGCGAGGATCTCTTAATTTCGAAACAAAATCCTATTTGAACAACAAACTCCGATTTTATCACGAAAAACACCATTTTTTTCCTAAGTCTTTTTAGCTTTAGAGACACCTGTTGACTCTGTTGTTGTTGTTGTTTAAAATTGTAATATACAAATCTTAAAATGAACAGATCATCCAAGTAACAAAATATTAACAACATACCTCCAATCCGTAGGTGTTTTTGTGTCACCGACTACTACAACCTTCCAGCCTTTCATACCCGCTAACTTCTTAACATCTGCTGTGGGTGGGTTTACAGTGGTAAGAACAATCCACTTCTCGTGCATTTCATCTTCAGGAGGCCGAGATCTCCGTGGTATATTATTCCAGGTAAAATCCACCGTCCGCTGTCGCAATTTTTTGTCACTTTTAAACGTCTGGGGATTGGAAAACTTTCCCGACACTGAGCTATGAACAATAACAGTTTCCTTTACGAAGAAAAGCCGATATAAAAAGAATAGAACAAAAAGTTGCAGAGAAATCCCTAGAAAATGGTATTTATTAACCATTTTCATGGGCAAGTATAAGTGACTAGATCTCTGTCTTTCTCTGCACCGGCAAAGAGAGTCGATCTAATTTGCATTACTAAAGAGATTTAACGACATTCAGTCCACTTTGTGAAAAACCTCAGAACATTCTTTTCGAGTCGCTCGCAAAAAACCATGGAAACGATTCCTGTTAAGTCACTTGTAATTGGTTTATTTGCGAATAAGGGTTGGTTTGGCTATACAGAACACTGAAATTGTTCACGGAGCGCTTGCGAAAAGCCTTATCAAACTTTCGATGGCCGTCGAAATCACAGTGTGTGTCGATTCCTTCTTTAATTCATGGCTCGAGAACAAGCCACAAATCATGGAAGAGCACCTTCAAGAAAAGAAAAGGAGTATTTCGGAACGGATAAATTGATTTTGGAACATTTATCAGCGATTCGTAACAAGAATAATTTTTAAATAGTACTCGTTCCTATGGTGACGGTTTGACAAAGAGCTTGTAAAGAAGATTTCCAACGGAGGTAACGAAGAAAGAAGCAAGACTTTGAAACGTCAACAGTGTTTTCTTTTTCTTTTTTCTTTTTTCTTTTTTCTTTTTTCTTTTTTCTTTTTTCTTTTTTCTTTTTTCTTTTTTCTTTTTTCTTTTTTCTTTTTCCTTTTTCCTTCTCCTTATTTCCGTACTTTGTGAACTCTAACTTTAAAATCGGTCCCCATCCAATCGCACTTCAACCAGTCGGGGGAGGTGAGTATAGAGTATACAAATCATCAGAAGGCTTGGTTACCTAATTGAGCCTGGTGTCTAAGCTCCTTCAGAAAGTGATCCCAAAAAAAAATTCTGCAATCGGAAGAACATCAGCCATGCCGGCTAATAAATCAAATAAATTACACCCTTTAGAAAACCAAATGTTTAATTTCCTTTAACAGTTGATGGTGTTTTAGCCTCCTGTTTAATTCCTTGCTGCGAATTACTTCTAAAACACTACTGTTGCAAATTTTTTTTCATAGCTAACACTGAAATACTGAATTACGTATGGGAGAGTGATGATTCACTGGACTGCAACAAAGACAAATTACGGCGCTACAATTAAAACCATTTGTCGCTCATCATTCTCCGTGTTTTGAGTCCCTCGCTGATTAGGCCTGGTAGGTGGTTGAGGATACGGAGCCTCCATGCCCAGTCCAGTTGGTGTGCACAAAATGACCGGGTTTGCTTAGCAACTCGTAAGTATGGGCACCAAAATAGTCACGTTGCGCCTGCGACAACAAATAAACACGAACTTCTTTACAATCAGCGGAATTACAACGCAAGCGGAAATGAGAGAGAATTTTGACGATTTCCTATCGCCATGGATGTACGAGAGTCCTTGTGGCATTAAATTTCTTTAGTTTTAACCACTGGAGTGTGTAGGGCTTGATGATTCTAACGTTTGATCTCAGTTATCGAACTTTTTACTAGCATTATTTTTCTTGTTTCTTTAATCAGTGAGTCTACTTGAGTGATCTTGTTCAAAATTGTATGTGTTTGTTGCTTGCGTTACAAAGTCGTAAAAATAAATTGCTATTAGCACAGAATTTAGCCTTTACCTGAATAAGATTGGCTGGAAGGCGGGCCGATCTGCAAACAGAATGAAAACATAAAAATATTTATCTGTGGATTTTCTTATTCTGTTCCTAAATGTTTATGCATTTCACTGATTTAAATCTAAGAGGAGTAACGTTTCATTTAGCAAGGGTGATCACTTAAGTTAACTTCACATCATCTTTATAATTCATAAGAATAGAAATTAAGTTACCTATAGCCATCGTAAAAGGCAAGTGCTGTGCTGAATGCTGGAGTAGGTATCCCAAGAGTCACAGCAGCAGCAACCACTTTTCGCCAAGAATCCTACAAAAATGAAAGAAATGCAATCAAGAAAACTAACCAAAGAAATAACCACGTCACCTTGATCACATCTCTTGCCACACTTCATATATTCGAATTATAACATTCAAATACATCAAATTTGAAATTTGATTGTTCAAACATTTGTTCTAAGTCTTTATTAGAACGATGGCAACGTTTAAAATGGGAAAGAAATTCGTTAATGTGATGGTTTTGCTTAAGTAAGACCAAATGAGCTCTAAGACTGCTTTAAAATGCTGTCGCCAACTTCTCAACCAATCAGATGGAACTTTTTTCACTCTCGCTTTCATGCACTCAAGGCCGGTTACGAGTTTCAACGGAAAGATTTCATTGGCTCTTTCGAAAATGTCCTTCTTTCGGATTGGCTGTCAAAGGAATATTTAAAAACGAAGCTGTGCATGGCTTACCTGGCAATTGTGAATGGCATCTTTGAAGAAATCGTCTAACAACAGATTCTGAAGAGAAGGATTCTTGATAAATGCATCCTTGATGTTACCCAGGAAAACACTGCAAATAAACGAAAGAGAGAGAATTTGAAAAGGTTGTGAACAGTGACGAGGTAAAATGGGAGATTTCTTAGTACCACTAGTTGAGAAGGAAGTAACATCAACATGAACGATAAGCTTCTTTAATAGGTTTACCAGCCGATTGCACTTTAGAGAACATGAAGCTCTACGATAATCTTACTCCGCAAGTCCAACAACTCCTGGCGGATACAAAAAAAAAATCCAAATTCGTAATGGTTTCAGGTTTTGTTGGTGTAAGAGCTTTACCATCTATCTATGGCAAACCGGAGACTCCCGCCCCATCCAGTTCAAAACCTTTGACGACCTCGAAGGATTTGCTTGACAAGAGAGCCTTCCCCCACGCTAAGTACTCTGAAGGTTGTAACTGAATAATGTAATTCAATTTGTTGCCTCTATGATGGCTGACGAGACACCTTTTCAATCTCTTTAATCACTTGAATGATAGTTTGCTCCATATACTTTAAGTTCTCATCAGCTCTTTGTAATATTTCCTTTGCTTTGATGGGATACGATACTCAATCGAAATGCGCTCCAAGTAGTTATAACAAATCTTTTGCCAAAGCCGAATGTTCAGAAAAAGACAAGGATATCAAAAGTAATCAATTTACCCGCAGAGACTCATAAACAAGAACACACCGCCGGATTTACCTCCTTATGATGCAGCCTCCCCTCCACATGAGAGCAATACCGCCATAATTCAATGTCCAATTAAACTCTTTGGCTGCCTCCCTCATCAACATGAAGCCCTGAGCATAGGACACAATCTTCGATGCATACAGAGCCTGTTCAATGGATTTAAATAAATTCATTACAATCAGAAATTAGATTATTTTTCACTTAAGTTGCTGAACCTTGCTAAGGTGTACTAAGTTTTGAGTGAATAAAATGTAAAGTGTGTGGTTGTGGCTGACTCTTGCGCAAAGGAAAGTATCTGCTTGTATTTGTATACCGTACATACAAAATATCAACTTCATGCCTCTTGTGTTGTTATTTCTGGCCGGGAGCTATCCTTCCATATCCTTCTCTTCAGGTCATGTTACTATACTTTGAGTCACTTAACTCTTTGACACTTAAGAGTGATTAGCATCTAATTTCTCCTTACAGTATTGGAGAATACTCAAACTTATCAGGTGGAAGTTTTTATCTTGATCTAATATCAAATTCTTGTAACTTATTTAGGGGGAAATGTGTAGCAGCAAGAGGGAAGAATTGGCAATCAGATCTTGGGAATTAATGGGTTAAGCTTACACCTCAGAACAACCCATCTGTCTTTAAGCTGTGGTTCACTTGTTATTAATTTACCTTTCTGATATGTTCAATAAATTCCTTTTTATCTCCTGTATGCTTTGAGGTAGCAGGTCCTTTGAGATGTGAACTGGCTTCAACACGCTCTGCCTGTAGCGAGGAGAGGCAGCGAGCAAACACAGACTCACCTATAGTACACACAGAGAAAACACTTCTTTAAAATAGGTGAAACACTGAATAAATTAAATTTGAAATAACTTATAATTACCAATGAGAGTGACTGGCATTCCATATTCTAAGGCTGAAATTGCTGTCCATTTGCCAGTTCCTTTCTGAATAAATAAAGAATTACTGTTAGTCACCATGATCAGATATTCTAGTCACGTATTCACATCTAATAGCTACAAAAGTACCAAAACAATATCACTTTACCTGGCCAGCAGAATCTCTAATTTTTTCAACCAGAGGGGAGCCGTCAGAATCCTTGTAGGCAAGAATGTCTTTGGTAATTTCAATCAAGAATGAGTCTAGCTCTCCCTTATTCCATTCCACAAAGACCTGTCATGCAAACAGCACATGTTAATTGTTGTGGCTTCATTGTGTGGTTTGTTTTCTAATAAATAGAAAATCTTTATCTATCTCTTCAACAGTTGTTGACTACTTATTCGTGAATCCTTGTGACTGACATCTAATTTCTCCTTACATTATCAACTCTGAATCACATATTGAGGTCACAAGATTAAGAGGAAATGATCACATACTGAAAAAGCTCTGGATTGTTAGTTTAAGAAATTCTTCTCATCGGTATGTTGGGAAATGTATGGAGACCAGTATGGAGAATATGAATACTGATATTATGGTGTAAAAGGTTGACATAAGGTGATGTACAAACCTTGCTCATTTCATCTGTTGACATGCCAAGGGCATTCTTCATGAGGTGATAGGCTTCACAGATCAGCTTCAGATTACAAAAAGCAAACAAAAAAGAATGAATAAATAATAGAAAGCTTTTAAATGTTGACAATAAGCAAATCAAAGGGGCAGAATAATGGATCAAGACATCCTAACCTTGAGAGAATATTGAAAGCTTCAAAAGGGTTTTGCAGACCACAGACTAAGTCAAGGTTACAAATAAAGCAAGTGTTCTATTACATGAAATACAACCAAACCCCAAAGTTGTATGTGGTTACTTGCAACACTTTTCCAACCATAATGGTTTCTACTGGAGGCAATTTCTTGACCTTTTAGAAAATTAGTTGCTCACTTAAGGGGGTCAATTGTTAAAAATTGTCACTCTGAGTGAATCAAGAGTAGAAACCAGAGCCCAACTAAATAGCTCCTGATAAAATATCAATGGGATATGGAGCAATATTGTGAAAAAAAAGTACACATGAGATAAAATACAAGCAATACAATTATGTTCATAAAAATATGAATCTATGCGATCCAAAATCTACACACCTAAATGACAAAGATAATAATTTTCACATACCTGCATATCTCCATATTCAATACCATTGTGAACCATTTTGACAAAGTGACCAGCACCATCTCCTCCAACCTGAAAGAATGAAAACACACAAAAAATCATTTTTTTACCCCATTTTTTGGTGGGTTGATCAGACAAGTAATTCAATTTGTTATCTTACAGCTGTAGTGCCTTAGAGAACTTTTACATAGCCACATCTAAACACAAGGGGGTTGGAAAAATCAGAGCAATCCAACTGTTAGATAAAGTTAAGGTTTATGCAATATAAAAATACAAAAACACATCAAGATGATCTTGTATCATGTAACTCAAAAGCAGTAAAATCCAAATGTTTCCCTTACCCAGTCACAGCATGGCTCAGATCCAACTTTAGCAGCTATTGACTGAAAGATTGGTTTGATGTGTGCCCTAATGAACACAAAAGAAAACAGTAGACAGTTAATATTCTCAGGACAATATATCCAAACAAACACATAGTCATCAGGTTGATCAGCTTTATGTGGCTTAGCAACAACCTTGGGCCATGGGAAGATGAGTTAAAATGCTGCATATCTTCACAAAATAACAAATTAAAATGTGCCATCACATTTATAGATCATAGTAACAATTACTGCTGCTAATACAATGTAATCTGTGTTAAAGAATGGAGGAGGCAAATTCAGGTGTTATGACTTACTATCAAATCTAAGAACAGCAGAATTGATAATGCCTTCTACCCCAGCATTCTATCAGGTTTCCTGTAAGGTTTGCATGTACTCGAGGTTTACCCCTAAATTTTAGGGTTGTCTAGAGCATCTAGTCAGACCTGACTTAGGGCTGACAAACAGAAGTCATGCTACTCATTGAGCATCTAATAACTGGCATACAGAAGGGCCTCTATAACCAACTTATGCTAACACTATCAGGAGAATTGTTGGCAAGAAAAGAAAATTGAAGGGAACTAATGAATCATGATATTTTGAGTTATAAAATTGCTCTTCAAATGATGTAAAGTAGTTAAGGTTATAACTACAATATTGCTTCCTGGTGTAAAAGGATGTCAAATAGGGTAGAATAGGCAAGGGATGGAGAGGAATGACATGAATCATATAAATTATATCACAAACTTGAAAAATGTAGTCTCTCAAAATGCACCACTTTGTTGAAGCTAGGCGGGTAAATTTCTAAAAAAATTGTGGTTCTTTGTCTCCAGGGGGGATATTACATGATAATTTATTTTTTACAACTGAGTCAATAATGTAAATTAGCCACTGTAAAGAGTTTCTAGAGCTGATGTTGCAAGTGTTAGCCCTTTGTCACAGCATGATGGAGTTACTTTTGTGCAATGTGAAAGTCTCTAGCAAATGAGACATAACATGTTTGATCAGTTCATTTCAAATATTGTGCACAACATACCATGCTGCATCTGATCCTCCTGGCATAAGAGAAGGACCATAACGGGCACCATCTTCACCACCACTCACTCCACTCCCAACGAACAACAATTTTTTGGATTCTAGCTCCTTGCAGCGTCTCTGTTTTTCAAATAGTTTTGAAAAGTAAGACCAGTTTTTGTCTATGCTAATGATTGATATCCCCCAACCATTTATGTTTGATGCATATAAAACATCATAGCCTCTATATGGCCCAAAAATACATTCATACATTTTCCTTCCACAAAGCTTGTACTTTTCCCTAACCTAAGCCCTCAGAAAGTGTGCCATTTTTAAAACAGGTAAAATGCTGCTAAGAACCTTTTTTCCATTAAATGAAGGTCACTGAATTTATATTCAGTCCATTTTTTTTGGTCTGTTGAACAACACTTACAATTGAATCTCTGTATTCTGAGTTTCCTCCATCAATGATAATGTCACCTGGCTCCAGAAGTGGAACCTATTCAGATAGAAGTAGATGTCATGATGTGAATTTCTGTTGTATAATATTTGCAGTAGCATTCCTGCCTCAATAGAGTGACTAACTTCATGCTGTTTTGATGAAAACAATTAAAGGAAAATGAACCTTTATATAAAAAAAACTACCAACCCTTAAACTCCCATGAGTGACCAAGACAGAATTTCTCCTTACAATATCAATACAATATCAAACAAATAAGTGATGGGAATAAAGAAAAAATATCTATTTGTGGATAATTAGTTGATCCAATACTTAATTCTCTGAACTAACATTATGAAAATTGTATGGTTGACAGTAAGGAGAATGACAAATTTGATCTGGAGTTAAAGGGTTAAAATCAAACCCTTGGTGATGAAAAGAAAAAAAAAGACCAAATTGACAAAAAAACCCTTTTATCTCGTGTATTTTCACAATCATGAAGAAATAATAAGAAAATCAACTAGTCTTGGATTATTGCTCAGCTGAACTTACCAGCTGTGCAATGAAATCATCCACAGCAGAACCAGCTTTAACCAGCATCATGACCCGTCTTGGTTTCTTCAACTTGGATACCATATCTTCCATTGACTTGGCACCTATGACTTTCGTACCTGGAGAGTGTGGTGTGTGCAAATGATAGTTGTTTAGAAGCAAGTCTAATCCCACAGGATTTGTTATGGGACACAAGGGAATGAATTCAAATAAAAGAAATTTTCAAGGCAGATACAACAGGAGGTTCTGCAGGTGTGGGTCAGTCAATTTTAAGGGGATGGGTAAAGTCTGTACCTGAGCCAAGTGGCATTATCTTAGTTTCTGTTGCATGAAGCAACTAGGAGTACTACTTCTCCCCCTGGATGGGATACCTGTCTGCCACAAGGTTCACCATTTTCATCGCACTTACCCTAAAGTTTGCTGGCAAAAATAAAGTACAATGACCAGGCAAGGTCTTGAACCTGGACCTATTGACCCAGAGTCCAGCAAACTTATCATATTATTAAGCCTCTGCATCTCCCAAAAATTTCTGGATGCATCCTTGATATCTTACATCCTACCAAATTGAATATCTACAATTGATAGAAGTACTAGTTTCCACTTAACTATACTTAAATGAAATGTTTAAGTTATATGCATGCATGCATGAGAAAAAAAAAACAATAACATTCATCAAATGAGGTTCTGGTGAACTTTCTTTTCCATAAGGTACACCAACCCACAAATGTAGCTGTCTGATACGTGCCTGATGTCTGCATCAAGTGAGTGCCATATGATTGTAAAATGCACTTTGGTCTGAATTTCACTGGCACATAAGAAATCTTTGTTGAAGGCATCTGCCTATTGAAATCAATGTTTTTGAAAGATTATGTCTACATCAAATCATTACCTTTAGCTTCATTTGCTAAAAATCTGTCAACTTTTTCAACAGTTCTGTTAAAGGCACAGACCTTAAAAAAAAAGAAAATAAATAAAATATCAATCTTCCATGAGTATAATTCAAAGTAAAATGATGTTACTTGTTTGTGGAAAAGAAAATAACCTTACTTCAAATTGTTAAAAAATCTTTTTTGTTTGGTTACTGTTTATCAAGAAACACATTTATGGATTCAAAATAGTTCATAAATTAATCAAAGTTTGTCTTCTTTTTTCCAATTAACAAATTTAAAATAAACAAGGATGACTTCCAAGAAACAAAATGATACTAGACAAAGAGTGATCCAAATTGAAATAAACTTGGAGAAAGAAAGGAAATGTTTTTCAAGTTAACCCTTATGAATTAAGTAAGCTTTAATCTTCATTAATTCTCCATCCATGCCTGTTTTAACTTCATACATTTAAGTTCTCCTAACTGATTGCAAATATTTACAAACTGAGAATAGAATCATTGAGAAGAATTCAGAGTTTTACTTTCAATCATCTATTCTTTGATGTAAATGCTTAACATCCTTGTTTATTTGGCAGCTTTTTGTGAATGTTTGTTGACCTCTATGAGTCATAGGTAATGAAATTGTCTAATGTCGCATGATGTCCACCCTTTAAGATTGACAAAGCACGCCATGGTTTTCACTCAATACTTATAAATAGCACCAAGACTTTCTATGTAACAGGAAAAAATTCCCTAAGGGTTTGTAGATAGAAAATTAAAAGAGGCATTCTGTTTAGGCTTCCAAGTGAAGAGAAAATTGGTGACTGTATTTTGTATCATTTCAAATTCATAGAGAGCCCTCTAATTTATATGCAAAAACTAACTGTCTCAAAAAGTTCCTAAACATAATATGCCAATATGCAATGGTACCTAAATTTGACTACTTTGCATAGACAAGATCCATTGAGTTTATATAGTTAAAACTGATCAAGTCTGAGGGAATGGTCACTGACTTGCTTTCAATTAGCCATACAGGGAAAATACAGTTAAGGAGTTATCAAGTTCTTCTATTCATATCATTGAATATCATTATCTATCATTATCTATTAATATCACTGAATTAATTTTAGTTTGATATGTAACAAGAAGAAACCACAAAATGTCAAATTACCAAACAAATAATTTTCACTATGTCATTTTGCAAAGCCTCCTTGTCTGCAAATATTCAATTCAACTAGGTGTAAAATATTGGACCTAACACAGGAAAAAAAAACAATGGCTCGAAAGTGTGCCATTGATTGCTATCATGTGATTGGCTATCTATATATCTTTCCAACTGATGTTGATATTAAGGGAAACCACAGGTCAAAGAGTCAGACTGCCTTGTTCTTTTCATTGCAACATGACGTAAAGCTAAGTTGAACAAGGAAAAAAGCAATGATAGTGATGTGTAACCAGTGAAGCGAGAATGATCTGTTTTTCTAAAATGGAAGATTTTGAACTAAAAGTTTACTTGAAACTCCTGCAAATACGAGCAAGACATACCTACATAACTCCAAAACATCGAAAGAATAAATGTTTAGCGCTTAGCGTAAATATTATAATAAATTACAAAGACTAAGAACAAAGAAAAAATAATTATTAAAAGCACACGAATAAATTGATGTCATGCAATCCTAAATTTTCAAAACTCACTTAAACTTGAGCAGTCATAAACTTTTAGCAAATTAAGAAGTAAAACTTACCACAAATCCATGATCGTTCATGTTTAGGATCAGGTTTTGACCCTAAAAGATAAGAAGAAAATCTCAGAGTTCAACTAGCTGTGTCGAAATTTGCACAATCATGCTTGGACAAAATATTGACCAAGACAACTTCAGAATCTATAATTTTACTTACCATAACAGCCAAACCGATCAAAGCTATGTCTGCCCTGCGATGCAAATGAGAAGAGAGAACAGAAAGACGTTGAGAATTTTGACAATGTCTTAACATTTTGCAACTTTGGGCTAGACTCTTCGAACTCAGAGCTCCACGTCGAGCGAATGGAATGCCATTTTAGTACGAGATGATAGTTATTGAAGATCACGGGCTCATAACACGATTAGTTTACAGTGATGTCGAAACTTTTCGTCGGGAATAACGAGTAAAGAAGCAGAAATATTCACTCACTTTTGTTCAGCCATGTTTCTTTACAGTGATTACCAGGCGCTTGAGACTAGGATGTGCACAGCAAGTGCTGAAAAGGGTGGTTACATCACATCAATATTTATTAACCTGGAGGTATTTAATGACCGCGTTACACCAATCAAATTCTTTTAGACTGTAGCTTGTGCAACGAAGCGGGAAAATATCAACTGAGTAGTTTTACTCTGACTTCTAGTGTAGGATCAAGTTTGAATAAGACTTCTGCCTCGTTTGAACAAGAATATCAGAAAATTACGCTGGTTATAAGTTAAACATTGTACTGTACATCAGAACAACTGATGATTTTTAATACCATGTGAGATGCATGTGAAGTCAGTCATAATTCTCTTATCTCGTGCCGATCACCACCAGCTAATGTTTCTTCTGATATGACCAGGCATCGTTTCATTTACTATGTTACCTATCTTTGCAGCACATAATTATTACCCATACCTCTTAAAGAGATCTCTTTGAAATTATAAGGAAGAGAAAAGAAGGAAAATATTTTATATCACCCTGATTTTTGCGATACTCAGGAAAATTGTCTGTTTTTTTAAATGCTTTTAAAAATGTTAAATCCTTGTCTCTCTCTTTTTCAAAATTTCTCTCTTCCTTTGATTCCTTTCTTTTTCCATCCTCTTTATTTTCCCCGTTTAGTGTCGTCCGACCGACCCAAATTTTTGATATTTTCAAAATATGATTTTCAAAATAAAAAGAAAAAGGTAACGACGTAGTTAAACAATTTTTCACTTAAAATCATTCTTCAAATCTGAAAAATGAGCATAGCAACAGTTCAGAGAAAAACAGGAAAAAAAACAGGAACATTTTTTACAGTATATTGTGCATTTTGTGAATCCAAGTACGTAAATATTAACTTTTATCGTCATCCTCGATGTTAATCCACTGAGATATTAATGATAACTTTAAACGTCATCCTCATCGCCATGGCATGCCGCATAGGAGTTTCGGTGGTTGATCAATTTTCCCACGTTGTCTTTATAATACATTAACACCTACCAACGTTTCCGCCATATTGATTTTGGGTTCATGTCTTGTTGTTTCCAGGCTCCACAGCAATGATGCTGGGGTACCAGGCCTCCCATTCAGAGACTTCTTTCGTTTTTTCGGTTTTTTTTTTCAATCTGACCGACCGACCCAATATCAGAAAACGCATTCGACGCTAAACGGAAAAAAAGGGGATGGCCTTTTTTTTCAGTCGGTTTATCACGTTTTCCTTGATCTCTAACAGTTCTCTCCGTACCCACCTGTAACAACTATAGTAAAACGTTCTAAGAGTCAAGGAATGCAAGAGAATAAAAGGCCGGCACCGGGTGATCGCACTTTACCATCGAGGAAATCGAAGACAAACAATATGACGTTTATCACTAACAACACGAAAGTACCGCACATGCAACTCTGGAAGGTAACGATCAAACATAGCTAAGAGAGCGCGCATCACTAACGTAACCATCAACCACAGAATCCACAGAATGAACAAAGGGCACATCACTAATCTAACAGGCAAATATGAAACAAAAACAGAACACATCACTGCCATTACGACAGGAGAAACAAAGGGAGCTTGCATCACCACCGTTTCAATCAAGCAAGGCACAAACAGATCGCGAAAGTTGACGATCAAACACAAAGGAAGTGCACACCACCAACGTAACGACAGCAGACTGCACAACACTCAGTTAAACATGATTCAGAAAGTGCGCTACATTAATATGCCAACACAAATCATAGAGTGTGCTACACAACCAAGGGTGATACTTAAAGCGCGCGGAACCAACGTAACAATCAAACACAATACAAACAGAACACGCAACACTTACAAAACATTCAAACGAAACAAAGATAGCGCGCGACACTGACGTAAATCGAGCAAAGAGAATCAAATGTAAAACAAAGAGAGCGCGCGACACTAACGTAACAATCAAACACAATACAAACAGAACACGCAGCACTTACGAAACATTCAAACGAACAAAGATAGCGCGCGACACTGACGTAAGTCGAGCAAAAAGAGAATCAGATGCAAAACAAAGAGAGCGCTCGACACTAACGTAAAACAATCAAAAGAGAATCAAATGTAAGACGAGTGCGAGATACTTAAGTAACAAGCAAACAGGAACAAAGAGAGCGCGCGACACTTTAGTGACAAGGAAGTGACAACAGAGGAAGCTCGCGACATTAAAGTAACAAGAAAACAAACAAAAACAAAACAAAACAAAACAAACAAAAAAACAAACAAAACTAAAAAAAAGAGAAAAAAAAAAGGCGCACAATTTCTTCTTACAGCAACACTTCTGAACTAATCATTAAGATCATGAGAATAAAGGAAATAATCGCCAATCTCGGATGCTATGATTGTTGGACAAATTCTCCTCGTTAGAGCCTTAAGATATTTCCAGAGAAGAGTATGGGGAATATGGATTCTAATGTTACCGTGCACAAGGTTCTGACAAAATAAATATTTTTTTCTTCGGCCATGAGTAAAACAAGTTATTCTTCGGAACTATTTCTTATTGAATGTTGTACGTTCGTTGAGCAAACAGCACCATGTTAAAAATCCATTTACGAAAAAAGATGCCGGACTCCAAACTCGGTAAAAATATATGTATTAAACTTGTTAAATAAACCACAACATTTGGTTGAAACAAAATCTTCCGAACTTCCTAAAATCCCAAACAAAAGGGTAATAAATTTTCGCGAACGAAAGATCAGAACGACTTATATCAACCCCGTGAAATAAACAGCAAAGTACGCGTAAAACGTCCATGTCAGTTTTCAATGTCAAGGTTACGGCTTTTTGACGTGATCAGCTAATTTGTGAAATCACGCGCCCCGCGCGCGAATACAAAAATAATAGAAAGAGGGGAGAGAAAGAGATAAATTGTAATTTAAAAGTAAAAAACAAAATAGATTTTCTACAAGTATCACCATTTTATGTTTCTAATTCAATACAATTGTTACTGCATGTTACGGACTGATAAACATAAGACTGTTGACGGATAAGTTCCTTGTGAGCTACCGAAAAAAGTACAAGGGGAAGCCCTCCAGTGAATCACAGCTAATCCTGTGAACTGACCAAGGGTAACAGGCGATTTACATTTAGTATCCAATCAAGGTCTTCTGTTTATTTAGACTTCAGAGCAAACTGAAAACCATCAATTGGATTCTAAAAGCATTAATTATGTATATAATCAAATTCTTGATTTGATGACTTTTATTGTATCTGCTGTTGAAGTAGCAAATAACCATTGTGCTGGTCAATGAAAACTTGTTAGATACCCGTGATTGGACACCTAAGCCATTCTTTGCTTCTGTAACAGGTTAATGGGTTTCTATCAATTTGTTTACCAAATATTTGCAAATAACATAGCAGTTTCCACTGCAGAAGCTTCCACAGATGAAGACAGGACCCCCAGCTGAAGAACTCAGGAGTAATTTCAAAATGGACCTCACACTTAAAATGTTTCTGAATATTTTTCCAGTCTCTTCCACACCTATGCTCCACTAGGCATAGTCATCATTGTCAAAAATTAAATCCTTACTCTAAGTGTCTGCCCTTCTTTCATTGTCATGTCCTTAAAAGCTTGTAATTAAATGTCTTCTGTCAAAATACCACCTGTGCTTTAGTGTGGTTCTTCCACGATTGGATCTGCCTGGTTGCTGACATCTTCAATCACAGTCTTGTGTTTAATAGCTGGCTTGGTTGAAAATCCATTGTTGTCATGTGCAGGTAAAACATATTCAATTGCTGGAACTTCTTGTGAAAGTAGATGATCAACCATAGCAATGTCTTTGCTGCGTCGCTCTACATCTTCAGCCTTTGTCCAAGACATGTCTGCTTCAAGCCGATAGGCTCCCAAGGCCTCGTGTGGACAGCTTGAGCCCCATTCCTGTGGTAAAAAAAAAGAAAAAAAAACTTGTAATGATCAATTATGAATGTTTTTTAATTCTTACCACATTTTGATATTATTTGTGATCTACAACTGAACAGATGCACAACAACATGAAATCAATTTGTTTACCCTTTAACTCCCAGTTCAGAGAATCTTGTGTTGGATCAACTAAATATCCCTAAGTGGATATTTCTCTTTATTCTTATCACTTATCTGGTTGACATTGTATTGATGTTGTAAGGAGAAATTCTGTCTTGGTCACTAATGGGAGTTAGGGGTTGATAGAACCTGCATTTTGATTGGT
The DNA here is from genome assembly GCF_036669915.1 of Pocillopora verrucosa. Classification (NCBI taxonomy): domain Eukaryota; kingdom Metazoa; phylum Cnidaria; class Anthozoa; order Scleractinia; family Pocilloporidae; genus Pocillopora; species Pocillopora verrucosa. The sequence goes on along the minus strand of NC_089320.1, from coordinate 10,828,907 downwards.
TCTTAATTCTGATCTGTTCGAGGATATATGTATCACAGATAACATCATCATTAATAATTTTCTTTTCCTAAATCATATCAACAAATAGCTTCCATTTGCCATGTCTCTATTCAGTAACAAATCACAGAAAGCTTAAATGTGTGGTAAGAGCATCAGCCATACACTCCACTGTGTCATGTGAGTCACTTATTATTTTTCACCAAATTTTTATGTCATTTGTGATCTTACACTGAACAGATCAATGGCAACATGGAGTCAGTTAATCAAATATTTAATGTGGAATAATCCACAATCATCTACAGTTTATGATATGCTTGCTACATACCTAAGATATCAGTGCTTTCCTCAACATATTGATTAAATAACCCTTTACACCCTACCAACAGTATGCATATTCTCCATACTGTTCTCTATACATTTCTTGTGGTTCTGACAAGGAGAATTTGTTTAACAATCAAGAGCTTCTTTATCAGATGATCATTTCCTTTTACTCTTGTGACCGGACTTTTGATTCAGGAGCAATGTTGTCAGGACAAATTATATAATAAGCTCAGTTATGCACACATTCTGATTGGTTCTCACTTATGATCTATTGGAGGACAGACATATAGTTGATGTCATCATTAAAACTTTCTTTCTGTATATTTTAATTCTTTATTATACAAAACAAATAGATTCCAAGTTGCCATGTGTCTGTTCAGTAATAGATCACAGAGGACAACAAAATGTGGTAAGAACATCAGTGACACACTCTGCTGTGCCTTGTGTGCCACTTTTTTGTCCTTACCACATTTTGACATCCTCTGTGATCTATTACTGAAGAGACACATGGCAACTTGGAATCTATTTGTTAAATAGATGCTAGTCACTCCTTGGTGTCAAAGGGTTAAGCAATCTCCAACAATTCCCTAATTTGCCATAGGAAAGGTGGGGTGAGGAACAAATGGCTTTCACTGCAACTCAAGACAAGACAGCACAGTGGACAAGATTGTTTGACCTCTGACAGAGAGATTGGATATAACTACTCCACAAATATGCAGGAAACAGCTGACCAGCACTCTCCTAAGTGCAACCTTGCCTACACTAGCTTTGGGCTCATGGAAAAAAATTCTTAGAGTTGTGGTTGGATAATCTAGTGCCAGAAAAAAATTCAGAATTGAAATTTAATTCACAAGAATGTCTATACTTTAGTTATGTTTTCCTACACATAATCCTTTGAGAGTGTAATGTAGTCTTGTTACCTTTGGTGATAGAATGGAGAAGTATGTTGTTCCATTACTTCGTCTATACAAGTAATACATTTGGCCTGGTCTTTTCTTGAAGTTACAAGCAGCATGGTGAAGTTCTGCATCCCTTTTTGTTTCTTCTAAAACTTTCCTTGCCTGAAAAAAAGGTTTAGCACATTTTTTACTGTTTGATTGAGGGAATCCATGAAAAAAAAAATTCCATACAAGCACAACTGCATTTTGTTTTTGTTTCAATGAAGCATCCAGAAATACTACTCTTAACATCACACATTACTCTTTGATAACTGTATCTTGGAAACAATAGTTAAAATAATAATGCTTAGCTTGAGATGAAAAAAAAATCATCAAAATTGGCCCTCAAAAGTCTTCCATATCTTAATGATTGTACACTAACAATGCAGACGTTCTATAACAATAGCAACAACGTAAAACTCATTTGGTGCAAAATAAAGTTTGTAGGGAGTAGGAAAGAGGAGGGGGGGAAGAGAGTTAGAAAAATAAAAGAACTGAAGAAAAGCATGAACCATACATGTCACTAAGGATTTATGGTCATTACATACTTTTGATTACTAGTAACATGTTTAAAGAGATATCCCCTGCTAAGTTTGTTGAAAAATCTAGAAGACAAATAGAAAATAAATTCCAAAATGTAAGTCTGTAGAAACCTTACTTGTTCCTGAAGATGACGGATCTGCTCTGCAATCAATATCAGTTTATTACTTGCAGCACACCTGACAAACTGATCTGCTTTTTGTACTTCTTGGGCTAACACCACCAAGTCGTATGGATCACCATGTCTGTGAACACGGTCAGGGTTTACAAGCTGCTTGGTAGCTGCTGACTCAGGGTCATCAACAGTATGGGGAGTGAGTGCTGACAATACAAATGTTTGAGTGATCAGTACTCAATGTGCCAAAAAATACAGGGCTTTCACACCCAGGGTGGATCAAAACAGAATTTTGCTTTACAGTTCCAATACAGTTTTGAGCAGAAGGTTGATGAGAAGGTTGATGAGAATAGAGAAAGTTATCTATTCACAGATATTGTTTGATTTAACACCAAATTCAGAGAGAAAGGGCTAAGAAATAATAGGAAGGTAGATCATTGTAAATGTTATGTTGTTTCGTCAGATTGGATACAAGACTGGAACCTGTTCTGTAAAAATATCTCAAGCATTTTGCAAAGTTTGCAAACCTAATGGCACAATCTGAATATGGAGTCAATTCACAGATATAAACCTGTTATTTAAAACTTGGGAATAGCTGTGATAAAAATTTCTTTGATGGTTTTTCAATAATTGCATAATTAGCACTTATGATAAAATGAGGTTAAAGTTAGTGGCTAAAGATGGCCGACAAGCTAGCAGTTTTAGCTTGTCATTAACTCTTATAACTGTGAAAATATGTTGGGTTTTGAACAATTTTTTTCTCCAGAGGTGAACAGAGTTGTGAAAATAAAATGATGAAACCAGTTGGTACAATCTCTACAATTATACTAAAAAAAAAAAGGAAAAAAGGGTGTGAATCTTTCACCTTAAGGTATAAACCACAGTATCACTGGTAAGGGAGAAGTGTATCTACTATTTTGGTTCTTTTTTTCCAGTAAACACATGTTGTCTGATTAGGTCCCCTCTGAAGGGCATATATTAGAATATTCCATCTCACTGAGGAAGGTGACAAACAATTACATGTGATGTCTGATTAAGGCCAAAATAAATATGTGATGTTTAAATTTATGAATTTGTGAACCAGTGTGAGGTATAATTTGCCCCCTGAAATGTACGATGTAATCAATGAATTTTTTCTTCCATTTTGTGAAAACCTTAAGATTTCCTGAAACCTCACACACAAGGAAAGAAATTTGAACTTCTCCCTTCTAACCTTGCGACACATGAAATGCTGATTTAAGTATACATCAAGCGTGAATTTTTCTAAAAATTCATGAGTAAAACAGGATTAGTACTCGTCTTCGCTATCCTCACAGAGATGAAAAACACACGGTCCCTGTGCTGATTCCAGAGGGGTGGTTTATCTGGTTATAAGAAACTCGCGTAAAAACAATTTACTCTGTATACGGACTGTATATTTTGTCTCTTAAGGTACCCCTAATCTTAATTACACAATGTGAATGAAATAAAATGTTACGTCACAGGTTTTTGACCCTAGATTTTTAAGCATCACTTAGGCTTAAAACAATTGTCACATTGTACATGGCTCCTGGTTTGTGTTAAAAAAACAAAAACTGTCCACTGTTTTCCGAACAAATACAGTGGCTTTTGGTGAATCTTTTTTGTAAGTGTTACGATGACACCAAATACAAACATGATTTCGAAAACTTTACTTCCCGGAAATGTCAAGGCCCCAATACGTTTGTAATTTCCGTTGAAATACTCACCCAACACTGCAGGATCATCCATAGCAAGGAAATACTCCAATAAAACGCTAAAAAACGTCTAAATGATGCCACAACCCAACTGAAGGATAGGAGACTTCGGCTTCTTTCTTACGCAATGAAGACTTCAGTGATTTTCCTTACACTCTAGGAAGCTGGGCTCTAATCACCGCTGTACAATTTTGGCACATAATATTTGTGGTGTAGCCGTCATATAGTAGATTAACAAATTTTACCGTGTTTCCTCGAATAGTTGCCCACGCCAGAAAAAGTGTCCTCCCCCGAATAAACACCTACCCTTTTGGCCAAAATGTCAAAAAGGCACCTCCCTCGAATAAGCGTTCCTCCCCTTTCCCTCACTTTCTCAAATTAGTCGGAAAAACTGTTTCTATTGCCAATTTATTAATAACTTTTTAAACTTCAACTACAACTTAGTCTGTTCAGAAAAGTAGTTCTTTGCCGTTTACTCGCTTCCGCCTATTCCTTGAGTGTGTAATCTGTTCCCTTAACTTTTGTCCTATTGCCGCGCTCTTGGTAAATGTTGTCAACTTCCCAGGCACAACTAAGACAATTCTCTAGCCCTCGGGACCAGTAGTTTCTACGATTATGAAGTTATTGGGACGCGTTTGAAGAAAGCAGTCGATAAGGAATGATAGCTCAAGCACAATGTGACCAACAAGCTTTTCAAAACAAAACTGTCAATGCCATGCACATGCTTCACTTTGTAAGTTCCGATTGCATTGTCTTCATACTTCTTGGCTTATTCCCTGACGTCAACTATAGACCCTGACGTTGGTGTTACTTAGGGCTCACAAATAGAAGACTTTATCGTTACATCGCCTATGTTGGCGCCCAAAGGCACAAGGGGTGGGAGACACATGTCACCCTACATGCTACGGTGTTTGACCTGCTTTCTAAAACAGGGACACATTTTGAACATAATGGTCTTAAATCGTGTATGGTTTTCAATGGCATCATCATACTGTGTTAGTGATGCATCAGTATCTCATGTTTTTACGGGTAAAGATTTCAGAGCCAAAGTCCGGAAAGAAGAAGGAAAATGTAATGCTTTGTTCTGAGATGAGGTCATAATTTGGATTGTATTCTTTTTTGTTCGCAGACTTCAAATGTCGGGCCCTTGTCCTGCCTAAAGCTGCGAGTGCACGTTGAGGCTGGACGTGAGAGGTGATTACAACATGAAGAGTTAATAGTACATTCAATGTTTACTTATCATCCCCGAGTCAAACACTAAGGTCACTAGAATAAATAAAATGATCACCAAGTAAAGAAGCTCCCGATTGTTAAACAAATTCTTCATGCCAGCCCCCTTGGAAGTGCATGGACAACAGTACAGAGAACACGCATTCTGACTCTAGTGTGCGCGAAAGGGTTAATAACGAAGAGTGAGTAGCATCACTTTAGAGAATTAACTCACTCATTAAGACACTTCTGTGCATCAATTCTTTATTTAAAAATCTATTGTACCCTAAACTTGAGCTTGTCTATGAAAAAAATGTAACTCTGACTATTAAGGGCGGATCCAGAGGGGAGGGGAGGAAGAAACTTTGCTTTTGGAAATACTATAGCCGAAATAAGCTTAGAAATATTTCCAGTAAAGCAAATTTTAAATACTTCATATTGGGTCGTAACGTGGATACTCACGTAAAAAAAACCTGCGCGGGTATGATAAGGAAGGTGGGGGATTCGTACCCCATACCTCCCCCCTCCCCCCAACCTGGATCTGCCAATGTAATCGCAAGTTAAAATATGGTATTAACATGAAAATTTACTGACATGTAACCAATAATGGTTTCACACACTATTCAAACTGCACCTTTAAAGCGTTCGATACCATGGGAACAAACTGCAAACACCCGAACAAAATGATTAGGACGTAATTTAAGGACTACATTTTTGTACAGACACGCTTGCTCAGAAGCTGATTATAAAATCAGTTGGTAACTGCATTTTGGCAGCTTTTATTCTAGCTAAACTAATTGTAATTTCATCAAATTATATCATTGGTAATATTCAATAGAGCTTCATTTCCAAATCCGAGTACTATTTGAGAAAAGATTCCTCATTTAATTAAATCAGTGTAATTCAAGTCTAACTGCATTATTGGGTAAACTGCATTCAATTTACATTATAAAATACCTGCTATCTACATGTCTATACCAGCCCGTCAATTTGTGTATATTTAACATGCAATCATGTTTCCTTTAATTCCCAGAAGTGATTAACATGCAACTTCTCCCTATAATATCCATATATTATCCATCAAACATGTTAATGAGAATACTCAAACTTATCAGGTAGAAATTGTAATCTTGATCTAACACCAAATTCTCGTATCTAATTTACAAAGAAATATCTAGTAGCTAGAGAGGAGAATTAACAATCAGATCATGGGTGTTTAACGGTTAATAAAAATGGTAGCTCGTAATTCGTGGAAAAATGTTATTGATCATCTATATAACTAAAAATACTGCCATCAATGCAAAGATAAAAGCAGAGCAAAAAAAAATAGGAAAAAAGATTGTATTCGTCCTCATGTACGTTAACATGGTCACAATCTCAAACATAACAGTGGAGAGAGCTGGCAAGGGTTCCTCAGTTTCACAGAAATGTGCACCTGCAATCTATGAAGGTCATAATTTCCCAGATTTGCAGATATCGATTTCATTACTCATGTTGTTCCAGCGCCAAGCCAAACAAATAATTTCTAGTCTGTAAAAGCACGCTTGCAGTTACTACGCACGACACGCAATACAACTCCATTAGTGACAAGAAGGATTGCATGACGAACTAGTAATGGAAAGTGACATGACATTGCGGTCGAGCTACAAGTATTCAAATAGGTATAAATTACTCATCACTGTTTTCTTGTATAAAAATTGTGCTGATTTTCTTCTTTAAAACTACACATTTGCCATCTTTCTAGGAGCCAGAGGAGGCGGAGTTCCATCACCGTCCTGAGAAGAAAATCATTCAGATCAATAGAGAAATTGAAACACACGTATGAAAGAGATATCACGATGATGTCAGCAAGAATGTAGACAAAGGGAAGAAATAAAATATATGAAGTTGGATTTTGCCTGTCGCGAGTTTCAGGCAGAGAAAAAAAGCTAAAATCATTTTCTTTGCCTTTAGGAGCTTCTGCGAATTCACAAGTTATGCGAAGTTAAATTTTGCCGATTGACGCTTTTTTTAACTTTGTGGAACCCAATTATTGTCGTTCAAGATTAACATAAGTTTTTCTCAGAACTTACTTGTGCAGCTTTCTGTTAAAGCAAATGAACATTCACAAGGGAGGACATGTAAAATTCTCAACTTTCATTAGCTGTACGGTCACGGTGCACTTCTCTATGAAAGTATTTCACAGAGTGCTATTAAATCTTAGAACTTCACTTCCTTAAAGGACTGAAACAAAGGTAAATGAGCACCTAGGCCTTGGACACCGATTGCTCCCTTGGCTAACATGTTAATAGCGTGGCAAATTTTCAAGATGATACTGACGGTCAATCAGTATCTGGGAGATAGACAAGGTTGAATTGATCCTGTGCAAAATTCATGCCTATCCCCGTGAATCCTCTACAAGCGACCTCTTTCTAGTAATTTTCAGTAAGATATCTTACTCATTCAATATCTACCCATGCGTCACTTACTCGAGGGGGAAGTTTCGGAGACGTATTGGATTGACAACCTTCGCCGGGAAGTCTATAACAAAAATAAAATTATGTCAATGAGTGACCAACAACGAAGTTAGAAAGAATTAATGCTAATTTTAACACTTCTCTGTTTTAATCATTGTATTTTTTTTAAATAACACCGACTGTAATATTAGTAGTACTTGAAAGAGGCAGAAGAGGAACACTGATTTATATGAAGTAAAATAAACACAGAAGTCAATTATAAGCCATCTGATATGAGACTGACAACTAGTTCAATTTAACCCTTTGACTCCTGAACGTGACCAGCATCTAATTTCTCCGAACAGTATCACCCATGCATCACACATTAAGGTCCAGAGAATAAAGGAGATGATTATTGCCAACTAAAGAAGCTCTTGATTGTTACATAAATTCTCCTTGTCAGCACCTTAGGAAATATACAGAGAACAGTATGAAGAATATGCATACTGATCTAAGGGTGTAAGGGGTTACAAAACATTCAAAATGATACGCCTTTCCACGAAGTTGCGGTCTACATAAGCGATTTGTCTCGCACTTAAGTTACGTTGTTGATCGAAAGTAACGACGTCGTAGGACGCAAAAATGTTATATCAGGTAATGCAGTGATTCCATACATCTATCTTAGTAAAAGAAAACAGAAAAATAATCTACGAGGAAATTGAAGCAGAAATCCCTTGACCAGGAAAACCACGATTTGTTGCGGTATTATAGCCACTTAGTTGAGAAAGAGGCGCAAGTTACAATCAACCAGTCACAGAAGAAAAAACTTCGTCCAGTGGCTTACTAGAAACAAACCTTACACATGAGAAAGATGTTTTTTGTCTTGTCACGAGCGTGGGACAAAGAAAAAAATTCTGAGTCCCCATGAGGAATCAGACTTTCGGACCTTTCAGACCTCAGACTTTCGGATTTCGCGCTCCGTTGCTCTACCACCGAGCTACAGAGACTAAGGTGAGCGTTACTAAGTTCATATATGACACGCGTCCTGCACACTGCTAGGATCAGCGATGTCGATAGCAGCATGTTCGTTAATAGAATACGGAAGATGGTAAGTTTTGAGCTCGGTTAAGAAATAAGGAAAGATGTTCGTCTTGTCCCAAGCATCTATTTCTTAACCGAGCCCAAACTTACCATCTTCCTTATTCTAGTTACAAACCTTACATATGTTCGGAAAAAAAGAGAGGAGCGGCTAACAGGGGCAGCGAATAAATAGAAAGACAGAATGCACGTCAAAAAGAGCTAACCTTGGCTGGGGTTTGTCCACAGTATAGGCAGGAATCGGAGGGGGAGCTTCACTTTCACCTCCCTTTCTGACGTTTGCCAAATTCCCGTAGACAGCGAGATTCGGCTGAAAGAAAAAAAAATTCACAGTAATGAAATGATTTCAAATTGTTTCTATTGGCTTTTCAAAGAAGTATTACAATTTCATGACACGATAATTCAGTCATAAATATAAAATATAGGTAGGTAAACACCAGAGAGAAATATCAGGCAAATAAATTATCCTCGCACGCAGACTGCAATTTAGCAATTCAGAAAAGAAGCCCGAAAAGGTTTTGACAGGATTCGAGCCCATACTTCCTAGATACGAGTTGGTCGCTACTACCAACTGAGCGAAAATGTGAATCATGGGTAAGTTTCTACAGAAACTGTGGTGTTGCGTCGGTGGGGAAATATAACAAGATAATTTTGGTTTTATCAACTGAGTTGGTAATGTAAATTGGCCACCATAAATAGTTTCAAAGTGAAGTTTCGAGCATTAGCCCTTCGTTCTAACGTCCGCTTTGACACTCTTTAAGGTGGCCAATTTACATTATCAACTCAGTTTATAAAACCAAAATTATCTTGAGCTATAAAGCCACAGGTTGGGAGTTAGACACATTTTAGACCGCCATTTTAGAGAGAAATACAGATGCATTCACTGTTTGTTATGGCGAAAAAAGCAGTGCCAAACAAATAAAATAAAAAAGACTACAAATTTCAGCCACCTAAGGCACAAACATCAAAGTAAAAGTAATTTAAATAATAATTCCATGTAAAAGGAAAGACTGGTGACAGATACACTTCAGGGAAACTGGTATGGTTTATTCTTACATTGTCACTGTTTAATCTTGCAGTCTCTGTGCTGATGTAGTGTTGAATAGCTTTGTAAATAAACTCATACTGTGCCTAAAATCAGAATCAGAGAAACCTCAATCAGTTATTGACCATGAACAGTTCAGTATTCAATATATATATATATATATATATATATATATATATATATATATATATATATATATATATATATATATATATATATATATATATACACATACACAAATGAAATTACATGAACCCCAAGTGCATTTTAAACTGTACTTTGCAAGTTCTTGATGTCATTCATAATTGATTTTGATGCAACTGTCAGTGGGTGGTAAATCCCTGACACTTTGTTATCCTGTCTTGCAACAAGGTAGGGTGAAACCAAGATTTTTTTGTCAGATTACTATGCTTTTAATAATTTTCACAGCTGCAATAAAAATGGGAAAATTTTGCTGACAAGCTTGCTATGGGGAGAACTTGAAAAAAGAATAACCTTTCCTTACAAGCCAAAAATCCTAGTTTCAACATAAAAATACCAGTGAAAATAGTTCAGGCCTCTAAAAATTCAAAGAAGTATTAAGCAATGGTTGCATCTACCTCTGTTTGCACCATTCCTGACCTCTGTGCTCTGACATTTTGAATACTCTTGGAAATATCAATTTCACAATCAAGACCTATGGAGAGTGAAACAAAAAACAAAACTTTCTGAGTTTTAATACACACAAAAATAGTCTAATATCTATAGTTATTTTTTCCACTTCACCATATTTCAAATAGACAATTGAGATGAAATAGAAACAGAAACAGTATGGATCATTTCCCAGCAAGTCCACACCATTTACCACAGATCACCAAAGTATAATTGTGCTGTAATCATCTCTGAGACTTAACAATTAGAGCCACTCTTCATTAACAAAATAAAAATAATTACCTTGCTCTTTGATCATGTTTACCAGGCTGTCTATTACAATAAATGTACCAGTTCTTCCAATGCCAGCACTAGAAAGCAAATTCAAAGAAAATCTGTCAACCCTTTGATTTCAAAGACTAGTCCATTGCTTGGCTACCCCCAGCATTTCATCAGGCTTTCCTGAATATTTGCCAGTACCCATTTAAACTCCTGGGTGGAGAGAGGCATGGTGAGAGTGAGAGACACTGTGAGAGTGCATATATAAAGCCCAAGAACATAACACAATGACTTGGCTGGGTCTGGAACCCAGACCTCTCCAGTCAGAGTTCAGGACACTTACAATTAGGCCATCACATCCCCCATGAAAGGTTTAAAGGCAAAACAAAATTAGAGAAGAGTGAGGAGGATAATTGATATATCGATGAACACAGGTGTTACCTGCAGTGCACAACGATTGGCCCAGCCATTGGAATGGACTGCTGCCTGCTGTTGACTTCATGGAGAATGTGTAAGACAGGACTTGGATCCTTTGGTACCCCATGATCAGGCCATCCTGTGTAATGGAACTGATATATTGTGCTGGGTATGGGCTGTAGAATAAAATTAATGAAAGAAACTGCTTTTATTTTCCATTCAACTGACTACAACTTTGTATACTAAAGATATTCCCAAATTCAGTTTTCCATAAGCAGCTGCCCATGGTGTACCAGGCTGGTGTGTCCAAAAAACAGACAGTGGTAAGAGCTCTTACAAAATGGGGGGGGGGGGGGGGACCAACGGTACTGGTCATTATTGAAACCCCTGATATGATACAAAATTTTACAAAATTTCATTGCAACAGAGATATTATGATCCTTCAGTTATGTTAAAAACTACATGTTTTTGATAAAGAAAGTATGTATCCCTCCTCTCAGCTTTGATTGCAAAAAATGCTGCTGCAGTTGTTTTAATTTTAATTACTTAAAACAACCTTTAATGTTCAAGTAAAGAAACTGTAAAAATTGTCTTTGGGAACAGTTGAGTCGATCATGTTGTTCTCCAAAATAAAGCAAATTTAGCATTTTTCATATCATAAAAGAACGGAAGAACCAGCATATGTAAGATTTTGGTCGTAGCACTCACATTGGTTTCTGAAGTAATTTCAAATTCTCTCAAAGTGTAGTCGGTAAACTCTGTCTCCTTCATGTGCTTGACGTGATAGGGACCAACATCCTTTGTGGTATCAACATCAGGCCAGTAACGAGTGCACTTATTCTGAAAAAAAACCATCCAAAGCAAGGAGAAAATTTTAAATTTATGGCTTTTATTAGTCACTGTAATGAAGGACTGCAAATGGACACTTATACAATAGCACGCAAAAGTATCAGCACAAAAGTTCTCTAGTATCTAGTCTCTATTGTGATATCAGTATCCATATTCTCCATTATGTTCTCTGTACATTTCCAGTGGTACTTTTGCTTTACCAAGTCCATAATCATGTCTCTTGCACAAGATAGAAAAAGTGCAAATCTCATACATAGAGACAGTATTTTCATGGCAGCTCTTTAAAGCCTTACTTAAAAGTAATTTATTAATTAAAAGTTATTTGCTGCTTCTTACCCTTCCTCTTTCAACTTCCTTTGTTGTCATGACAATGATTCGGCTGCTCTCCTGGTAAACCATATGCCAGAAATCTTCCACAGTGCTGGGGAGGCAACCCTGAGCAGCAATATATCTTTTTGATGCTTCTTCTGAGTCACTGGGCTACAGATTAAAAGGGTAAGATGTAGCTAAATTAAAATCAAGTGTAAAGTTTAAGATTGAAAAAATGGGAATATATCCCTTGTGATTAACACTATTTTATTCACAAAAGGTCAACAACCTGGCCATTCTGCCTTCAGTGAGTAAGCTGATAGGAAAATTCTTCCCACTTTCAGAACCAATGATAATGCAGGATTTGTTGAACACCTAAGCATGTTCAACTCAGCTAAAGCAGGAAACTTACCCCAACATAGTTGGCATTGATATAGTCTGATCCAATGGTATTTGGTTCAGCATTATCCAAAATAACACGACTGTGATCAACTGCAAGGTTAAAATTAAACCCAAATGAACCTGAGTAATCCATCATTCAGAAATTCAAGATGGGATTCTTTTTGTCAAAGCACAAGTTCTTTATCTAACTTTCTCTGTCTTCCAATCCCTGGAGAGACACAGCTAAGGCAGTGTGAGGACTCTTAAAACTTTCCTATCTGAACTGACCAAGTTTAAAACCTTTTTTCCCTTAAAATATCAGTACACAATCAAGAAGACAGGTGCAGAGTATTAGAATTATATCAATAGATAAATAATGTTTGAGTTAATACCAAATACTTAGAACAAACATGATTAGAAATGCATAGCAGACAGTAAAGGGAATTCAAAAATAAAAATTGGGGATAACTTTAACAGCACCATGTAATTACAAAGTGAGTGAACTACAACAACCTTTCAAAAGAAGCCAAATCCTGTTTTATCCCTTAAACTCCCATGAGTGACCAAGAGAGAATTTCTCCTTACAATATCAACAAAATATCAAGTGGACAAGTGATGAGATTTAAGTCTAATATCAATTAGGGGGCTGATCTTTCATCTGAGACAAAATTCTCCAAACTAACATCATAAGACTTAAAAGAGAAGTACAGAGAATTATCAATGAGATCTTGGGAATGAAAGGGTTGAGTATCCTTATCATTATCACAAATACTCACATGGTAGGATGTTCTTATATCTGTTCTTTGCCTTGTTTTCAGGCCTTTCTCCTTCCTTTCTACTATACAGATGTTTGCTCTCTTGCTTCTGTAGAACCTGTGTGGAGAAGGGACAAAAATCATCAATATACAATTTCTCCCCACAGTATTGTTACCTTATCAAGTACACAAGTAACAAGAATTGAAAAATAATCAGCATGGGAAAAAGCTTACCTCAAATTCTTCATAAAATCCAGCCTTTCCTGACACATTTTTGTTCTCTTTTTGTAAAACTTTGACACGGTCCTCAATTGCAGCAGCATTAATTCTTGTGTTGTTAAATGGCTGAAAGACAGCATATTCAAAATTTAAAACATGCATATGATTCATGATGTTGTCTCTAGTGATGTTCGCTACCTGGGACCTGGAGTAGAAATTCTGTGATTGCAGTCTCAGTCCACAATTGACAAGTACCAGTTGGAAATTCAACAATTATGAAAAGCCTTAGCCCATCAATGACATTACATAAATCTCTACAAAGTTTGTAGCCACTGTGGTTAAAATTCAATAATTATTACAAGCATTAGCCCATCAATGACATTGAATGAATCTCTAAAAAGTTTTTAGTGGTTAAAATAACCCAGGGAGGGTTTGTTACTCCACAAAATGTTTAACATGTGACTTCCTCCCCATAATATCAATACATTACCCAATGAACAGGTGTTTTATGGATGCAAACTTATCACCTAGAGGGTGTTATATGGCACTAAATAACAATTCATGATTCATACGTCGGTATGCATTCATCGAGATATGAAGCCCAAAGGCAGGTTGGAGGCCATGAAAAATGCAAGAGTTGCTCAAGGTGCAGCTGAAAGCAACTATATGTGTCTTATTACATGCTCTCCAAACTTACCAAATGCTTCCTACATGTACCTTAATAAATTCCTAGCTTATGCATGAAACAGTTATCCAATAACATCTTCAACACTGACAGTAATTTAAATGTTGTATAGAGAGACTTCATTGTGTGCAGAAGGGGAATATGAAATGAGCTATCAAATTAAAATTATTGCACAAATTTACAAGCTACATACTAGTTAATTGTTCAAGCCAATTTACCAGGAAAAGAAGAGAAGCTTGGAGGGGAAAACTACAAATAAGATTGGACGCCTTCCATGGAGACAGGATTGAAAGGGATTCATTAACATAGATACAGAAAAAGATTAAAAAAATAAAACAGCTTCTTACTGTTTTAAGCTGCACAACAGTGCCAGATTTTTCCACCATAGGGTTTTTTTTATAGTGTTCCACAAGATCAGTCAAATCATCAAATTTCTCTCCTCCACCCACGTCATACTTTCCATCCACATGATGACGGATCATAACATGAGTGATTTTGTCCTCCAGTCTATGTATAAAAAAATTGTCACCATGAAGTCATTTCAAGAATGTGAGGAAATGATCATTTCTTTTATTCTTGTGATCTTTATTTAATTATGGGGAATATTTTGGAGAATTTGCATAATAAATAAATGTTAAGGTGGAAAGGGTTAAGAGTAATTATGATTATCAAAGTTTCAACCACTGCTCACTTTCAATGAATTATTATTAATGAGAAGTTTGGGACCAAATATAACCAAACAGGCCTAATTCTTGTCAGACATCTTCATTATAACCTTCTGCTTTCATCTCAACTTAACAGCAAAGTTAGCCCAACCTTAAATTTATCCTCAGTTGCTGATACCTAAAACAAGCTCACCATCTCCTTTTTCAGTCATGATAGGAATGAATATTTTTTTTTATTGCTTCCATCTACAACATCGTAAATGCATGACAAAACTGAAAAAAGATTTATCCATCTTTATCAGTCTGTTTATGATGTAAAATGTTTTTCAAAATTTAATTTTGCAATGAGAAGAAGTGTAAGGGAGCACGATACATGTAGCTTCTGTGGAGATATGTTTGTTTAGATTTTTATCCATTGAATGATTATTCTGTAACTGAAGAATGTTGCTGGTACCCATACACTTAAAGGTCATGTGTTGGAAATTAATAGGTTTTCTAGATGTAAATATGAGTGACACTAAAACAGAGCTTGGTTAAAGCTTGAGTCTTGCAGGATATGAAATTATTTGTCAGTGTGCAGGCAGTCTGTGTGTTTAAAGAGGAGCTGCATGTCAAGCACTACATCCAGCAAAAATTACATTATTTTCTCGACACTGGAAATCAAGATCCTTGAATATTTATTTGAGTTCAATGATCCTCCATCCTCAATTCTTTATTCCTCAATAGTTTTGGGTATGGATGATTGAGTTTCAAGTTGAGACTGTCGGCTTACTTTTGAGCAGTAATGTAGCCAATCAGGCTACAGGATTTTGTACCTCATGGTACAAATTAACTAATCAAAATGGTACAAAATCCTGTAACCTAATAGGCTATGGCCCACAGTGCCCCTATAAACTACTTTCAGAGAATCAGATAGTTCCTCATGTAACTCACCTGACAGTGAGAACAAAGTCTCCTGGCTTGCTCTGACTTTCCCTAACCAGAAAGCTTCCATTTTTTCCTTTGTCTAACATCATGGTCTCTGCCTCTTTGCCAGACATATGGCCATGGAACCATCTGGAGACAACAAAAACTGCTGTCAGATTAACACAATATTTAATGGTTTATTGCTACTTTTTCAGTATTTTTATTTGCTTCCTTCAGACTCAACATTATTATTAGTAATCATATGGCCCGAGCAAAATAGTTCTGTCAAGTGTTTATCCCAAAATTGAAAATTATCATTTATTGCGCTCATGGAACATTTTTGCTACAATTCATTTGCATATCACTTTCCACTCCTTCAGAGAGGCATCTCTCCATAACTAAGAACTTCTTGCATGCTACAATAAAAAAAAAAAAAACCAAACAAAGAAAAAAAATTAAAAACCCCTCAAGTTTGTCCTGGTTTTCCATAATTTTTCTTTATTTTCCTTACTTTCTCCAAGGCTTGAAAACTATCTTTCTAATAAATGTAAATATTTTTTCAAGATTAAGAGAATCTGTACAAACCCAAAAATTGACATAATTATTCACTACTAGTCATTTTTTTGGCACTTTGGATGTAAAAATGCTATCAGTAATGGAAAGGTTGATTAAACATTTAAGTAACAATTTTAGCTTATTTATAGTGATCCTAATTGGTGAAACCTGTTGAAGAAGTATTTGATTCATGTTATAAATAAAGTTTCTTATTCAGGTGCAAATGACCTCAGTGCTTGATATTCTTTGGGTCCCAAGTTACTTGGAACTTCATAATGTACTTTTAGTAACATGTAAAATGTGGAACTTACACAAAATGTGTGAATCTATACAATACTGCCATCCCCCTGTTCTACCAGTTATAATTATAAATCCCAGCATGAACAGATGAAAACAGCACCAGCACATAACTTTAATAGCAGAGCTCGCAGAGCGTAGCCCCATAATTATACAAAATAGTAGTAACCCATCAAGCTGAAAAAATTTGGATGTACGACAGTACAACTGTACAACCATACGACCAACCGTACACGGTCCTACTTTTAGCATGCACAGCCAATTGCACCATGGGCATTATCTTATAATCAGTCCTCTACACAGACACAGAGAAGTTGCGAATGAAAATCCACTAATATTACCATGCACTTTATCCATAGTAGGGGCTTTGGTTTTGTTGAAGAGTAGTGCAGGAAAAAGAAAATGCAAGCTCTGCTTTTAGGCTTGCCTAAATCTATATATAATAATACTCTGAGTATAAACAATGAGTCTAACCTTTCTGTTGTTGGATCTGTGGAGTTGAGAGGAAATTTCATCTCAATGACCAGACCATTCTTTTCTTTCAGCTGCCCGGGGTTTTCTGTATAAAACTGGATCAATTCTGACAAGGTGGCAAACTTTTCCCCTCCATACAAGTCATAAAAATCTCCTGTGTTTTGTATCTTTATGTGCGTCACCTCACCATCTCGCCTGTAGTCAAAAAATTAACTTTCAGAGCTTCTGATGGTAGTATTTGGCATATCAATACAAAGGTAAGGAAAAAAGTACTTGAGTCAGCTCAAGAGTCTAATGACTCATCTAGCTACAGCTTATTCAAGTTTCTGTAATGCTCAGTGACTAGTGATAATGTTAATGCTACTACCTCTGCATGGGATTCCAGACCTTCACAGCTTATCCCACACCCCCCTCCCCTGGGTTTTATCAGGTTTCCCCACCAATTCACAGCTACCATTAACCCTTTAGCTCCCACAAGTGATTAACCTGTAACTTCTCACTTTAATAACCAAACATGTACATTATCCAGCAAACAGTTCACGAGAATACACAAACTTATCAAATAAAAGTTGTTATCTTAACCTAACACTAATTCTTCATAACTAATTTACATAGAAATGAGTAGTAGCTAGAGAGGAGAATTAATGATCCAATCTTTGGAATTAACTTTCTCATGTGAAAGAGGCACTCTGAGTGTAAACAATCTCGCTCAAAAAGACAGTGCTTTAGCCAGGGCTCACATCTACTGCTAGATCTCTTGATGTGGAATCCACTCCAATCACTCAACTGCTACTACTAATAGTAATATAGTATGTAAAATCATGGAATATATATATATTTTTTGTAATAAAATCAAAATTTGTGGATTTTCAATTTACATCACTCTACAAATTTTCAAATGGAGTAAAAACCACCTCTCCAAGAGTACTCTAAATCCTGATCACATTTGATTACCATATGGTCAAATGAATTGATAATGAAACATTTTCAAGGAATGTTAAGCAACAAAGCCTTTTGAAGATACAGTACATTTTACCTCAACTTAAAGCAATGAGAGCTTGATTGGTTCATGCATTCTAAGTGATTCAATACAACATTTGCTTAGCTGACAAGGTATATGAAAACAATATTGAATCATTCCATTATGTTAGAATATATTGCTTCTTGAAAGCAATAGGAAGAAATTTGAATACTGATGTGGTGCCATTGCATAAACAAGTTTTTAAATTAGAAAAAAAATAAATGTTAAAAGTTTTTCAAGCTGAAATAATATCATCCATTTCAGAAATGCTCATCAGAAGAAAATTTCTAGAGAGGCTTGTATCCAAACTTATCACAGAAACATACAAACATGCCACAAAATTTTCTCCAAACTTAGAGCCATTTTGTTTTGGGCATGGAATTGTGTCATTCTTTCATTATATTTTCTGAATCCCCAGTATCTGATATCATTTACTAAATGCATACAATAAAAGTACCATACTGGAGTTCATATCCCTGGAATATAAGATCACAAAAACAGGAAATAGGAATCCCAACCCAACTTTTTCAATTCCTTGAATGCTTTCCAGGAAAACACAATTTCACACTGAAAAATTAAGGCTGTATAATTCTACTGACATGGTATCTCCCCCTTAGAATTTTTTTCCTGACTCAAGTAATGAAAAGCTACATACAAAGTTCATAACAAAGTTAATATGGCATTTTTCACACAGTCTCTTATTGTGACCTCTGAGAGTTGTCTGGCAAAGTTCAGTATGGGAGGCATTATCCTCATTCAAACTGAAGGGTAACTCTTAAGATTCTCCTCAAAATTGTCGGTTCTTATCTTTAAAGCAAATGTGCAAAGGAGATCTACATAATGATTTAATAATTCTTCACAAAGCCAATTAAAATAACATGTTTACATCTTCCAAACCATGGAATAACTTGAGACTTCCAGACAAAATGTTCCGACATTAAGGTATGTTTTGACTTTCACTAAATTTTACTTTCACTTTCTTGTGTACGTGGGGTATATTTTTTTGAAACGTAAGAAAAATATGCGTCTTTTTTCTTAGAAAAACAAATGGCTCACACGATCTTGGTTTTTAGACAGTATAACAATAATCTGCTTACACGAGGGTTGTTTCAGTTTTCAAATAGTGCAATTAAAGATAGGATAATACTTTAAATTGCAACAAAAACAGCTGCTCAGTTCGTGACGAATTGAAATTTCCTCGGTGTGACATCTGCAGAAATGCGTGGGTTTTCTAAATTTAAAGTTTCCATCTCTCGAGCTGTCAGCCGCACCACTGACCTCTTATTCAAGAGGGCTGAATTTCAGATCGAGTTTTACCACAAGAACTGTTGGATCAGATAATTTGACGCTCCGTTTATGAATTTTTAATACATGATATAAATAACACAACGAATTATAATGTAAGATAGTAATCTGATAGAACACGATTAACATTCAAATTTTTGGTCGTGCCTACAAAATGCAAATGAAATAAAATATTCGCCCAAAACTCTTGTGTTAGGGCACGCATAATCTCTGTTGAAAACATTGCTAAAAACATCTACTTTAAATAAGAAATTGAGATATCATTCATCTAACGAATGACAAACGTTTGTACCTTGTCATGTTAGCATAGCAAGGAAGTGATCTCAAATGTGGCTACAGCATTAAGCTTCCTAACTCGAATCGTCAATAGGGTCTTTATTTCACACTGACACAACTCTGTTTAAGGCTGAAATTTATCTATGGTTACTCGCGAATTTATACAAAGTCCCTTTTTATCATTAAGAAATTAATACGTACCGCACTGACAGTGTAAAGTCGCCAGGATTGCTTTTACTAGGCCGGACAAGATAGCTGCCATCAAATCCTCGCTCAAGCAACAACTTCTCGGCATCGAAGCCCGATATGTCAGAGTGAAACCATCTACAATAACGAGCAAAAACCACCCCATTCCGTTAGAAAAGTACGACTAACACATATATCGTACGATGCTTATACTAATTACCTTCTTGATGGCATATTTAGTTAATAGATGTGGGAGAGTTCGCAGACAAAATTGTGGTCGACGATGCAAGCGCTAATGATCAGGAAGTGAACATTTTACTCCTCCCACAGGAAGCTGGAACTCAACCTCGATTGCGCGCTAGTTCCAGCTTATTTCGACTGTAGCAATTTTAAGATGGCGGACAAATCTAGTTGCTTAACCCACGAAGTAGAATTCGGTGATTTCCCCCCTGTAAACCTCCTAAACACACTTATTTCATCATTTCCAAGTGAATGGCGTGGAATATTTGCAGCTTTAAATTCAGAATTCTCACCAGTTCAAGCAGCACGATTTTGGCTTCAGAAAAAGTTGTCAAGTAACAGGTTGTCCGACATTCCTCCGAACTGGACCGATTTCGTTAATCACCTCGCGAGCGATTTTCCTGTGGTTTTGGATAATAGACTATTTTTCAAACCAAAACTTCTACTTCTTCCATTGAACATGCAAAGGAATACTCTGGCGTTTATTTTACAACAAAGTAATGTGTTACCTTCGGAATCTTTGGAAAAGTTGATTGTCAGTCTAGAAGAAATAAAAGAGCTGAAAGATTGGCGTGCTGCGTACGTTAATATTCTCCAGTCAAAAGTGAATGATCTGAAGAAAGTGCAGAGGGAAAAACTCAACCGCTCTGACCAAGGTGATAGAGAAGACATTAACTTTTTCTATTTAAATTGCATCACGGAAGAGTCAAAATCTAGGTTTGATGAGCTTATTAAGAAGAACCAAATGGCTGAATCGTCGCGAAGCATTCCTTGGTTGAGCCAACAGCAAGTTCATGAGATAAGAAAAAGCAACAAGAGTTGGTCAGAAAATCATCCTGCCTTACACAGAGACTGTAAAGTTATTGATCAAGACAATGTTGACATGCTTGATGTTACAAACATTTGTACAGATGATGTTGATTCACAATTTGACACAAAACTGCTTGAAACTTGTTTGGAAGCTCCTCATGATTTTTATGACAATGATATTGAAATAAATGATACTAATGAAAGTCCTGAACACTGCACAGATATAATAGCTAAAGATCCACACCTCAAGGTGCCTCCACCCCCGGAACCCTGGAATATGGAGGCAGAGGATGTTCCAGAACTCTTGATCACAGACCAAGAAGCTACAGCTGAATCTAAACTCTATCATGCTCTTCAGCCAAATATTTCTGCTTTAAAAAACTTTCTTACTAGCCTGGAAGTAAAAGAAGAAGATAACTATTCCTCCAATGAACTTGATGTGTTTTCAACATGCAGCAGTCTTGAAGTAGAATACATTTGTAACCAGTTACACATTAAAGGCCTGCAAGAACCCACTGCAATTTTTTTGTGTACAAAATTTGTTGACTTGAAAGCAGAACCAAGCTTTAGCAATACATGTGTTTTTGCCTCTCAGTGTCTTCTTCCTAAAATACAGGAATTAAAGCAAGCTGCCTCAAGAGGTCTTTTAATGGCTGTAACCCTGTTTTCAAAGAAACACTCAAGAGCATTTTGTGATGGTGTTGCTGTAAAACTTATTCAGGAGTCAGATTTAAACACTCCACAAGTAGATATTATCGGTAAAATAGTCAAGGAATGTTTCACTGAAGATACAAGAATTCATTTGATGGAACTAACATTTGCAATCAGGACAGATAGTCAAGGTCATCCTTTCACATGGTCAGAGAATACTGTCTCTGTTGTACAGACAATGGTTGATTTAAAGCTAGAATTCAGTGGCAATATTTTTGGTGTCTTTGCTGGAGTGTTAGAACTACAGTCGTGCCACCTTTCAAAGTCACTTAAGTTTGCAAAAATGTTGTTAGCAGTGATAAGAACTTATGGAAAACTTGTTTCTGCACATTATGGCACATTTCTGCATATACTGGAAGTAAATGGTACCTTTTTAAAGAAAGCAGGATTGGCTGCACTCCAGAAAGCAGAAAAGCAATAAATTCTTCTAGGTTTATGGCTTTTTAAATTTATGAAACACTATTTTTTTCCGTTAAGTATAATTTATGTATTTAGCCTTTCACACCCAAACATCAGTATGCATATTCTTGATATTGTTCACACACATTCCCACAGTGCTGATAAGGTGAATCTGTTTAACAGTCAAGAGGTTGTTTAGTTTGTGATCATTTTGTTCATTCCTGTGACCTAAATGTGTGATTCAAGGGTGATATTGTAATGAGAAATTAGAAGCCAGTCTCCCAGGGGTTAAAGGTTTAAAACAAAAATGCTGAGGTGAATAATAAATAAATGTGAAAAATGAGATTTATTAGAGCTCAATCTTCTGTAGGTCATTCTTGATATTCAGTCACTGCTATAAATGCTGTAATTAGCAAAAATGACTGATTGGTCCTCAAGAACAAGACTTAAAATACTCGAATGACAACCAACTCGTCGCTTGATATCTTAAGAAAGACTAATTATCTATAGAGGTGAATATATTAGAAATGATGCAATCAAATACACTTTTAAACAAATGCAGGCTCATTCTCCCTCAACAGAGCAATATCATCTATTAGCTCAACTTCACAAGAGACTGTAAGGGGATGAGTGCATTCTAATTGGTCACAGATAAAAGCTTACTCACACAAGGTGACTCCTTTTAAACTGAACACCCTGCAATTTCTTTATGTTTTATAAAGAGAAAATGATAACAAAGAAAGAAAGTACTATCCATCTGATAATTATTTGAGTAACCACAGCAAAACAATTATTTTCCGCACTTTCAGTGGATATTGCTCAATTATAGTTGATTATCAGCATAGTTTATGAGTCTAAACGCTTTCTAATTGTTTTCAATTGAGTGTCAATGGTAATCCGGAATTGTAATGGTTTTACTTTTCTTCACTTGGTGATTGGTTTCGAAAACTCGCACCACACTCTTAAACCAATCAGATGCAAAATTAAAAACAAATGCGACCGGGTCATTAGTGTTTTCCCGCGTTTCAAGCGGTTTGCTTGTTTTCAATTTAGTAATCGTGTTTATCTTTTTTCTGATTGGTTGCTGTGACAGATTTGGTTTTGGTTTTTCGACCCTCACTGAAAACGACTTCATATGAATTTTCAGTTGGTAACGAACAAAACTTTTTCTGTTAGATCTCAATTCGGCCCACGATAGGTGTAATTTTTTTACTGAAAAATGAAAGGTCTTTCGTTTTTCTCCCCGCCCCTAAAACCGCAGGCCGCCAGTAACGCAGGCTACTGAAAAGGATGATTTGTATTCTGGACTTCAAAATACTACAAAAGTTGAAATGAGAGTACACGCCGCAAAACTATCTGATATAGGATTAGGCGAGTTTGACAGAGGCAATCTTTTTTAAACCTTTTTTATTAAGATACATTTGCCTTGTAAGAAATTAACTTCAGTCCTAACGGCGACTAGAATATGGACGTGTAGGCAAAACCACAACAAGGGAAACATGGAATTAGCTTAGAAAAAATCTTTGTTGCTAACGTAGCGACATTAAAGGCCAGTTATTAAAACAACTTTCAAGTAGCCTTTATTAATCCAAACTGCGCTCTGTATAATCTTAAGTCAAGAAGAAAATATTACCTAAACGTTAAGTTTTCGAGAAACTACCAAGGGTACTAAAAGAAAGATCAAATTGCTCAATAAAACCCACATATGAGGAACTTTCGAAGTCCCTTGATCTTCAAAAATAGCGGCCAAAATTAAACCTCGTTTCGTGAACCTCGGTGCTCTGACCATTTGCTTTCAGCTTTTCGTTTACTTAGGTGAAATCATTTGCAATACTAATAAACAAGAAGTGTTTAAAATCGTTTAAGGATTGTAAGAAAATTTTTAATTTAAAAGTTAAATGCCAATGATTTTTTCCGTGAAGTCTAAATAAACTCACAATCAACGTTAGTTCCGGGTTAGGACGTTTCTGAGAAATTGAATGCGATTTCCATCCAAAACTTATAACACCATACGTAGCTAAGGATTATGATTGATACCAATCTCGAGCCCAGGGTCATTTGGGCTCCTTGTGAGCGATATGGTCGTCCGTTATTTGGCGACCATACCGCTGACAAGGAGCCCAAATGACCCTGGGCTCGAGATTGGATTGATACATAAAAGAAAGTAAAAATAAAAGTAGAAATGAAAAAAATGAAATCATCTTTTGACAGACCAGCCCAAGAAAACACCTAACATCAACTCGATAATTCCTAGAAAAGACTTTTCGGGGAAAAGGTCGGCCCACTCAGGGATTATGGCGTCCAAAGGTTTCCTTGACTTCTGGGGAAAAAGAATTCCCTGATTGGTTGATTTAGTAGGATCAAACTTGGCCACACGGAACAGGAATCTTCAGACTGCCTCAAAATTTCGATACTATAAAATCATCGAGTGCGTTTTATATAGTCTTTCAGATTTTTTTGAAGTAATCGCTGGCAAAAGGTGTCTGTATTTAAGGGAAAGAAGTATCTGTGAGAAGATCAACTTAACTGACTGAAGATGGCCAAGGAGTTTGATTTGATTCCTGCAAACAAGTTATGCGATATGTTCAGGGTAGAGTTCGACCTCTACACTCCCAGAGCTTATTTGAGCATTTTGGCCCGCGATGAGTCCATAAAAACTTACTATGAGTTGGACGATGAGGCCAAGCCTAAGGTCGTCGAATCAGCCTTGTCGATAGTCACCGGATACAACCTTCAAAAGTCTGCTATTTTGTCATATATGCAGTCAAGAAGTCGGAAGAACCAAGGGATAATAAGTCTAAGTTTAAAGCCCTAGAAGCGATGATCGACTATGCAAGCCAAAAAAGCCTCACCGAAATTAATGCGAGAGGTGGTGAGAATGGATGCCACGTGTGTTTGGTCCTTGATGGAAAGTTGCATGGTAAGTCCATTCTTGTCAACCTGCCTTTAAAAAGTTTTGAAGAATTTAGATTAAAGCCTCCTTAGTTTACTTCCAAGTGCATAATGTGTTAGACAGGAAGCTTAAATGCTTCTGATTAAGTTTAAGAAAAAAACATTGCTTGGCGCCATGCAGACAAAAGCTTCTTAACACCGAGTATGACCCTATCATATGTCATATAGTTTCGTTGATTAGTCAAGCAAAAAGAATTACCGAGTGGCCAGAGGGAAGGGTCATTCGCCAAATTTAGCAAGATTGTAAGGTGTGTTAACCTGAGTATCTTCCTCACTATACTAGTTTAGTTTCCCATTCTGCGTAGACAGCCTGTAATTTTCCTCAAAGCCGTTTAAGGTATTAAAGATTTGGTTGAATAGATTCGCTCTGCTCATAAAAGCATAGAGTTGACATGCTACGAAATCGTAAAATGGGCCGGAATTTTTGCAAAATTATTCAGTCGAATGACGATAAGAAACTCCTTTATTTTACGGTCAATTTTCCCTAAGAAATAGTTAGCTAAGAGATATCTGGCATACAGCACTACCGAAATGTAAGCCAACTGCATTCTGTCTCCATTTTTTAAGGAGCAATAACTGCAAAGGATGCATGCAGTCATGCATTCCGAAATATATTTACTTGCTGCTTTATCCCTCATTGAAGGCTTCCCTTTGGACGAGGAGTCACAGATTCTTGCTAGCTTCATTCAAGTATCTGGACTGAAGTTCTACAGAGATTTGTGTCCTAACGACAAGAAGGATCAGTGGTTCGCCAAATTTAGGGCGTTGGGAAATTATAAAGTATTTACCTGAATATCTCCTCGCCACTTGTTTAGTTTCATCTTTTGTATCTTTTTGCGAAGACAGCTTAGATTGTTCTTCATGGTCATTTGAGGTATAATGGACTTCGTTGAATAGATTCACAGATAAATCCTATAGTTTTTCAATCAATCTGCATTTAGTTGACTTAGTGCAGTATTCGCAAAAGCTTTTAAATTTTTTGAATGTCTTTTTTGTTTCTATATTTCTTAGTCAATTTGTTTTTTTAATTTTTTGCTTTAATATCTAGGTATAGTTGAAATTGCGCGATGAATAAAAGTCAATGGATTTTCATCATTAGTGGTATTAAAACAAAATTTTCCTGGTTCTTGAACTTGGAATATTCAAAATTAAAATATTAATCAGACACTAAGAAAATTACACCTTCATACTAAAGCTTAAACATATTTTAAAGCTGTGTTGTTAACCAAAGGTTTCGTTTCTTTCATAGAAGCTTCTTAAGGTTACTTCTCACCTTCGCTGGTGTCCTTCGGGGAAAAAACTCGTACGCGCGCTAGTTTCTCTAAAATCTTAGCAAACTATACATCAGAAGAAAGCTTAATAAATGCAGTTTTTGATAAAAATACAATTTAAGCAAGTTTTCTCTTTAGGAGGTGTCAGGAGCCGGTAAGGCGTGAAACGACCAAGAGTTCCGGCTTCAATTGAATTTATCGGGTATCGGATGCAGCAGCACAAGCAATTAAATGGCTGCATAGTCTCATTCACAAGGCATCAATAAACAAAAGTGCGTCAGGCTTTTTCGATATTCTGATTGGTTGTCTAGACATCGGAATCTAAAGTTGGAGTGGCTAAAAATATGCAAGGAGTAGATATAAAAGGGGGATTCTGGCGCATTTTGAAAACAACTTTGATTTCATGGCAACTCATGAATTTTTAACCTCGAAATCAAGGTTAATTTTATCCTGAATTAAAAAAAAAACAGTTTTGTGCATTATTTTGAAAGTAACCTTGATTTCAAGGCAACTTGAATTTGTCACAGGTTCACAATGTCTCGCTTGCGAGTTCTGAAGTGGGTGTGAATGTTATTCTCTTAAACGATTCCCTTAAACGACTCTCTTGTCGCGCCATCGAGGTGTTACAGGTGTACCTGTTTTTTATGAGAAGCTTCTTCGATACATGTTGAGTTATTTCAAACTTGCAAGGGCAAGTTTGAAAAAAGACTGAAAGAAATTTCAGGAAAAAATGTGTCACAATCATTAAGTTAACCGATTATTCACAGGCGCACGCTTATTTTTGATAAAAACGTTGTTTAAAACAAAAATTCACGTAAGCTTTTGTTTTTATAAAAGCCCACGTGAATTTTTCGGGAGGTGATTTCAAAATTTATTTTCTCGCATAACACATCGTACGTTCTTGATTTTACAAGATTTAGCTGAGGCTAATTTCACCAATTTTCGTTTATCTTCATAATCAATCGTATTCAGAATGTCATACTTCCTCACGCGAACTATTACTGTTCAGTTTCTTTTTTTTCCCCTTCTTTTAATATAGGTTACTCGCTGTCCTCCTTTGTTGACGCTTCTTTTTCAATTCTTCTTTGAAATTCCTAGTTTCATCACTTCTTTCTGTCTCCATTTCCAATCTGCTTTGGGTTCCCTCCATTCTCAAAATTTTCTCGTACTCTTCAAATACGATCATATAATTATCCAACTCTCTGACATCCATACTCTCGAGGTTAGATATTGCGTGATTAATGTCGAGGTGACACCATTTTCGCTATCGTATGTGTGATTCAACGACTTTGATTGAGTCTTGAGTTTTTACAGACTGTTTGAAATCTCATGGTAAGTTCCTCTGAGGATGGCATCTTTCTTCGTGTGAAAACCAAAACCAAAACCAAAACCAAAACCAAAACCAAACCAAAACAAAAACTAAAAACCAAAACCAAAACCAAAACCAAAACCAAAACCAAAACTAAAAACAAAAACAAAAACAAAAACAAAAACAAAAACAAAGACAAAAACAAAGACAAAAACAAAGACAAAAACAAAACCAAAACCAAAACCAGAACCAAAACAAAAACAAAACAAAAACCAAAACCAAAACCAAAACCGAAACCGAAACCAAAACCAAAACCAAAACCAAAACTAAAAACAAAAACAAAAACAAAAACAAAAACAAAAACAAAAACAAAAACTAAAACCAAAACCAAAACCAAAACCAAAACCAAAACTAAAACTAAAAACAAAAACAAAAACCAAAACCAAAACCAAAACCAAAACCAAAAATAAAAACAAAAACAAAAACAAAAACAAAAACAAAAACAAAAACAAAAACCAAAACCAAAACCAAAACCAAAACCAAAACCAAAACCAAAACCAAAACCAAAACCAAAACCAAAACCAAAAAATTAGCCAACTTTTCGACCAAGTTGTTTAATTAAAGGCAAAAAATAAACCATTTATAACTTTTGAAATCAATCAGCTGATACCTTGAACATTTAATAAGTGGGCAGTGTGATGCGCAGGTGTTAAATATTTATTTGTAACGAATTTGCATATCTTTAGTATTTATGTCTAGGTATAAACAATGAGAACCCGTTTGATTTTCCTTCAACTTGAATTCTCAACTCTTTTCGGGTGTAAGCAGAGAGCTTAATTTCTTCTGAAACTCTTTTTTTATCTCCTCTCTGAGAGTTGCGTCATCAACTTTCTCTAAAAAAATTAGCGAGTTATTTTTTCTTTGTCCTTCTTTCAATGAATAATATTGCTCAACTTCATTCAATATCGAAGCGAATTCAGTATCTGATATCGAGACGTCTTGCAAAGCCTTTGAGACGAGTCTGCTTCAGCTAGAGATACGGTTTTTTCACGTTTTGATTCTTTTTGGTGAGTTTTTTGCTTACGATGGTCGCTGCGGCCGAAATGAAGCCGAGAAGACCACCAATACCTCCAGATAGATAGGTAGCTTTATTAAAATCCATTGCAGCCAAAAGGCTGGATTACGGACTGTACAAATGTTTAGTTCATACTAAATACAAAAAGAATAGAAAAACTAAATAATAAAAAAAGGCTAAAAAATACTATATATGTATATTGAAAGTCGCATTACACATGATAAAGCCATTAGGAAATAGCCGCGTTGTTCATGATATAACTATTCTTCAGTCTATTTGTTCTGCAAAAAGGTACGTTAAAAGCGTGCTTTCTCCTTAAGGCTACGGTACTAAGATTACATGACGGCAAAAGGCCATGTAATTTGTGGCAGGTGTTGTCTTTGATCTCACTGAATAGGCGCTCCGTCAGCAATTGGCGCCGTCGGTAGAGGGTGGCAAATTATTTCAACACTTGCATTGTTATGTCTATCGAAGAGAGATATTCCTCCTCCTCTCCTCAAATTATACCATGAATAATAGAGAGAACAAGTCAAAAGTCTGATACAGTTTGATTTACCAAGAGGTTTTCTGAAGCGAACCGTGTGATCATTTGAATCTGCAATAATTGTCAAAACAACCATTTTGATTAAAAAAGCAATAAAAAATGTTTGCGCGGCTAAGATCAGATGAAACGTATTAAATGGCAGATGAAGGAAAGACAAAAGCCTGGAACGACTTCAAAGCACGATATCCAAATGCGGACCTGAGCAAGTTCAGTGCGCAAGTGTCGTTCGATAACAAAAGACAGGCAACAACTGAAGTTTACTTAAATCGATCAGATGGAGTTCAGACGAGCGTCTCAGGATCAGACAGAAGATATTGGGATGATGATACGAAGACAGCCCTTGGAATTGGAGGTTTTCTCCTTGAACTCACTCTGAATCGAATAGGAAAGAAGGGAGTGCCAGCAGTTCTATTTGACTAGAATGCTGTCAGCCGCTTCAACGAGGAGATTAAGACCTTTGTTACTCTAAATCAATACTTCAGTGCAAAATTCAGAGGAATATTCACAAGGATGAAAATAAAACGCTCTTTATGCGCAGAATAAAGGAGATGGCTCGTGGGGCCGAATATGAGCTACTGGACTCAACAGCTGAACTTCGAAGTATGGTACACAACGACAGGCTGTGGAATATCTCGTGAAGTGCTCGATAACGTTCCAGAACAGGTCAAGTCGTTTCTGATGATTCACATCTACTTGACCGTCAGAAAGATTCTTTTTGAGATGGGTGGAATTCAGAGTGAGTCAGCTCTTCCAGGTGACCCAACTTTCAGCCAGATAAGTAATAATAATTATGATATGCCATCGTTCAAACGAATATGCGCAGAATTGGAATCTTACCAAGAGATGACTTCCGCTTCAAAGGAGGTGACATCTGTTTTCATTGATGTGTCATATGTTGGTCCGGAGGCAAATCTCAAATTTTCGTTAGTGATGTGCGCTCTCTTTGATTTGTGTTTAAATTGTTACGCAAATATATGCCCTATCACTCTTCTCAGTGTTTAAATTGTTAAATCGGCAATGCAGTTTTTTAAATTAGTTCTTTGGTGACGCGCGCTCTCTTTGTTTAATGTTTGACCGTTACGTTAGTGATGCACATTCTGTTTGACAATTACATTCGTGATGCTCGCTGTCTTTGTTTGGTGTTTGGTTGTTTCGTTAGTGACGCGCGCTCTCTGTTTAATGTTTGACTGTTACGTAAGTGATGCGCATTCTATTTGACAATTACGTTCGTGATGGTCGCTCTCTTTGTTTGGTGTTTGATTGTTACGTCGGTGACGCGCGCTCTCTGTTTAGTGTTTGACTGTTATATTAGTGATACTCATTCTCTGTGTTACGTGTCTAATTGTTTCGTTAGTGATGCACTTCCGCTTTGTTTAGTTTTTGATTCTTACGTCATAGATGCGGGCTCTTTGAGAACTGATTTACGTTACTTAAGTCTGGTTGCCATTGAAATCGCGGCAAAAATGACCGATTGGTCCTCAAGAACGAGACTTAAAATACTCGAGTGACAAACAACTAATCGCGTGACACCGTAAAAAAGACTGTTGATATACCTAAAAGTTAATATACTAGAAATGATGCATTCAAATATATTTTTAAACAAATGCAGGCTCATTCTCCCTCAACAGAGCAATATCATTCATTAGCTCAACTTCACAAGAAACCATAAAGGGATAAGTGCATTCTAATTGGTCGCGGATAAAAGCTCCCTCGCACAAGGCAAAGCCCTTTAAACTGAACGCCTTGCGATTTCTTGACGTTTTAGAACGATAAAATAATTTAAACGAAAGAAAGTACTATCGATGTGATAATTATTCGAGTAACCAAAGGAAAACAATTATTTTCATACTTTCAGTGGATACTGCTCAATTACAGTTGATTATCAGCACACTTTATGCGTCTAAAACGCTTTCTAATTGTTTTCAATTGAGTTTCGATCGTAATTCGGAATTGTATTGGTTTTACTTTTGTTCTCTTCGTGATTGGTTTTTTGAAAACTCGCACCACACTCTCAATCAGATGCTAAATTAAAACAATCGCGACCTGGTCATTGGTGTTTCCCGCCCTTCAAGCGGTTTGCTTGTTTTCTCTTTAGTCTTCATGTTAATCTTTCTTCTGATTGTTGCTGTGATAGATTTGGTTTTGGTTTTGCGACCCTCAATGAAAACTACTTCATATGAATTATCGGTTTGTAACGAACAAAACTTTGTCTGTTAGATCTCAATTCAGGTAATTTAATCGCTGACGAAGGGCTAACGCTCGAAACGTCAGCTTTTTTCCTTTTACGGTGGCTAATTTACGTTTTCAACTCAGTTGTTAACACTAAATTACCCGCTATACTCTCCCACCGACGCAGCACCACAGTTTCTTTAGAAACTTACCCCTTTATTCAGATCTCAATTCAGCCGACGATAGGTGTGATCTTTTACTAAAAACAATGATTGGTACTCTGGAATTTAAAAATTCCACAAAGGTCGGAATGAGAGTATACGCCTCAAAACTGAAGATACGTTTACTTTGTAAGAAATTGACTTCAGTCACAACAGTGTCTAGAATATGGACGTGGCAAAACCACAAGAAGGGAAACATGGAACTAGCTTAGAAAGCTAACGTAGCGACATTAAAGGCCGGTTATTGAAACAACTTTCAAATAGCCTTTATTCATCCAAACTGCGCTCTATACAATCTTTCGTCAAGAAGAAAATATCACCTAAACATTAAGTATTCGAGAAACTACCAGGGGTACTCGCAAAAGATCAAATTACACAATACAACCCACGTGTAAGAAACTTTCAAAGCCCATTGATCTTCAAAAATCGCGGCCAAAATTAGACCCTGTTTCACGTAACCGACGCTAAGATTCAAAGTGTCACCTTTTCGGTAAACGGCGTATGGTTGAAACTCGGTGCTCTGACCATTTGCTTTCAGCCTTTCGTTTACTTAAGTGAAATCATTTGCAATACCAATAAACAAAAAGTGTTTGAAGTTGTTTAAGGACGGTAAGAAAATTAAATTAAATCGTAAATGATTTATTCCGTTAAGTCTACATAAACTCACAATCAATGTTAGTTCCGGGTTAAGACGTTTCTAAGAAATTGATTACGATTTGCATCCAAAGTTTATATTACCATACGTCGCAAGGGATTATGATTGCTACCAATCTCGAGCCCAGGGTCATTTCGGCTCCATATCAGCGGTATGGTTGTCATTATTTGTCTTGGTACGTCATGTATGGGGAATTATTGCTGCATGCAAGTTAAGTATAGGACATAATATCCACCATTATTTGGCGACCATACCGCTGACAAGGAGCCAAAATAACCCTGGGCTCGAGATCGAATTGATATATGAAAAGAAGTAAAAATAAAAGTAGAAATGGAAAAAAATCATCTGTTGGCTACGAATAGAGAAGTAATTCTCGCAGCTATGAACACTACTGAACTAGTAGTTGAAATGAGGCTTGAAAAGTCAGGCCCGTACGGGATTTGAACCTATGACCTCTGCGATACTGGTGCAGCGCTCTACCAACTGAGCTAACAAGCCAACTGGGAGCTAGTCGTTACGTTGGACCCAACTTGATGAACCTTCCAAGTGGTAATAATGGCATATATGATTTTCACCTATTTACAGCCATTATTCATCTGTTGACAGACCAGCTTAAGAGGAGACCTAATATCAACTCGCTAATTCCTAGAAAAGACTTTTCGGGGAAAAGGTCCGCCCATTCAGGGATTATGACGTCCTAAGGTTTCCTTGACTACTGGGGAAAAATAATTCCTGATTGGTTGATTTAGTAGGATCAAATTTGGCCATGACGCGGAAATAGCATCCTCAGACCGCCTCAAAAATTTCGATAATATAAAATCATCGAGTGTGTCTTATGTAGTCTTTCAGATTTCTCTGACGCAATTGCTTGCAACAGAGAAGATCAACTCAACGGACTGAAGATGGCAGAGGAGTTTGATTTGATTCCTCCAAAAGAAGTAAGCGATACGTTCAAGGTAGTGTTCGATCTCTACAGTCCCAGAGCTCATTTCATCATTTTGCCCCGCAATAAGCACACTGGAACATTCGTGAAGTTGGACCAAAAGGTCAGGCTGAAGATAGTCGAATCAGCTTGGTCGATAGTCTCTGGACATAAACTTCAAAAGTCGGCTGTTTTGTCCCTCCACTTTGGGTCCTGGTCTACATCAAAGAACAAGTTCCATGCACATATTTGTGTAGACGTAGACGATTATCTCGCTATTTATGAGAGGAACGAGCAAACAATTCTCAACTTTCCCTTGAGTAAGTACATCTCAAAGGAATGGAAAGCAAGCAAAAATCCAGAAGATTATGCGATCAACGTTCGCAGATATCCCTTCAAAACATATTTCAAGGAAGAGGTCAAAGCCATTCGAGAGTATCGTAGAAGTCCAACTGGTGAGTCCGATAGCTCATGTCCTCATTTGCCGTTCGCCTTTCTCTTCCACCCGTCGGAACCAAGAGTCGGATTTGCAGTCGAGAAGTCGGAGGAACCAAGAAGTTGTGAGTCTAAGTTTGAAGCCCTAGAAACGATGTTCAACTATGCAAAAGACCAAAACCTCACCAAAATTAATGCGAAAGGTGGTGACGAGGGATGCCACTTGTGTTTGGTCCTTGATAGAAAGTCGCATGGTAAGTCCATTCTTGTCAACCTGCCATAAAAAGTTTTGAAGAATTCAGATTGAAGCCCCTTTAGTTTACTTCCAAAAGAAAACATTGCTTGGCGCCGTGCAGACAAACGGTTCTTAACACCGAGTATGACCCTGAATATTTATGGGAACGTCAGTATTGACATATTTTGTTAATTAGTCAAGCAAAAATAATTATCGAGTGGCCAGAGGGAAGAGTGGTTTGCCAAATTTAGCAAGATTATAAGGTGTTAACCTGAATATCTTCCTTACTATACTAGGTTAGTTTCATATTTCGTCCCAATTTGCGTAGACAGCCTGTATTGTTCCTCACAGCCGTTTGAAGTATTAAAGATTTAGTTGAATAGGTTCACTCTGCTCATAAAGGCTTCATAAAGTTGACAAGCTACAAATTCGTAAAACGGGTCGGATGTTGGCAAAAATGTTCAGTCGAATTACGACAAGAAACTCCTTTATTTTACGGTCAGTTTTATTAAGAAATAGTTAACTAAGAGATATCTGGTATACAGCACTATCGAAATGCAAGCCAACTGCTATCCTTCTCCCTTTTGTAACGGAGCAATAGCTGCAAAGGATACATGCAGTCATACATTCCGAAATATATTTACTTGCTGCTTATCCCTCATTCCAGGCTTCCTTTTTGACGAGGAGTCTCAGATTCTCGTTGGCTTCATTCAAGTATCTGGACTGAAGTTCTACAGAGATTTGTGTCCTGATGACAAGAAGGATCAGTGGTTCGCCAACTTTAGTGCGAAGGGCGATTATAGAGTATCTACCTGAATATCTCCTCGCGACCTGTTTACTTTCATCTTTCGTTTCTTTTTGCGAAGACAGCTTATGTTGTTCTTCATGATCGTTCGAGGTATAATGAATTTCGTTGAATATATTCACAGATAAATCCTATAGTTTTTTCAATAAATCTGCATTTAGTTGACTTAGTTCAGTATTCGCAAAAGCTTTTAAATTTAAATGTATGTCTTTTTGGTTTCTATATTTCTAAGTCAATTTCTTTTTTAATTTTTAGCTCTAATATCTGGGTATAGTTGAAATTTCTAACATTGTAGAGTACAATTGAAAATTTTACATTGATAATTGCGCAATGAATTGAAGTCAATGAATTTTCATTATTAGTGCCATTTAAACAACATCTTCCTGGTTTCTTGTACTCGAAAGATTCAAAATTACAATATTAACCAGAAACCGAGAAAATTATTCCCAATTCATACTAAAGTTTAAACATGTTTTAAAGCTGTTTTGCTAACCGAGGGTTTTGTTTTCTTCATAGAAGCTTTTTGAGGTTACTTTCCTCCTTCGCTGGTGTCCTTTGGGATAAAACTCCTACTCGTGCTAGTTCCGCTAAAATCCTAGCAAACTATACACCAGAAGAAAGCTTAATAAATGCAAATTTAGATAAAAATATAGTCTAAACAAGTTTTCCTTTTAAGAAATG
Source organism: Pocillopora verrucosa (assembly GCF_036669915.1). Lineage (NCBI taxonomy): Eukaryota > Metazoa > Cnidaria > Anthozoa > Scleractinia > Pocilloporidae > Pocillopora > Pocillopora verrucosa. The sequence goes on along the minus strand of NC_089320.1, from coordinate 10,793,848 downwards.
TCAGGAGCCGGTATGGGGTGAAACGACCGAGGGTTCTTCTATTGAATTTATCGGGTATCGGATGCCGCCGCTCAAGTCATTAAATGGCTGCACAGTCTTAATCACAGGGCATCAATCAACAAAGATAGCGGTGTGTCAGGCTTTTTCGATAATCTAAATGGCTGTCTAGATATCAGACAAAACAAAATTATGGTACCCATCGTCAAAACTTTACCATCTTACATTAAGGAAATCCAATACGCACTTGAAATTTTTCGTGACTTTAATTTCCTTGGCCAAAACAAATTTGTTTTCACTATGGATATTACATCTCTTAATGCTGTCATTCCCAATGACGAAGGTCTCTGGGCCCTCAAACATTTTTTCGATCATTGCACTGTTAAGGAACCTTGCTCTGAAACACTACTCCGTCTAGCCGAACTAGTACTTACACTCAATTGTTTTTCATTAGGATTGTAGGAAAACTAATTTAAATCGTTTAAATTCATTTTTTCCGTTAAGTCTGCATAAGCTCACAAGCAATATTAGTTTCGGGTCAGGACGTTTCTGAGAAATTGATTACGATTTGCATCCAAAGCTTGTAATACAATACGTTTCCCTTGCAGCTAAAGAGGAGACTTAACATCAACTCGATAATTCCCAGAAAGGACTTTTCGGGGAAAAGGTCAGCCCACTTAGGGATTATGACGTCCTAAGGTTTCCTTGACTACTGGGGAAAAAGAATTCCCTGATTGGTTGATTTCGTAGGATCAAACTTGGCCATGACGCGGAACGAGAATCTTAAGACTGCCTCAGAAATTTCGATACTAAAAAATCATCGAGTGTTTTATGTAGTCTTTCTGATTTCTTTGACGCAATTGCTGCCAAAAGGTGTCTGTATCTAAAGAAAAGAAGCATCTGCGAGAAGATCAACATAACTAACTGAAGATGGCCGAGGAGTTTGATTTGATTCCTGCAAACGAAAAATGCGATACGTTCAAGGTAGTGTTCGATTACTACAGTCCCAGAGCTCATTTTATCATTTTGCCCCGCAATGAGTTTATAAGCACATACTTTGAGTTGGATCAAAAGGCCAGGCCGAAGGTAGTCAAATCAGCATTGTCGATAGTCTCTGGATATAAGCTTCAAAACTCGGCTATTTTGTCAATCCACTTTGGGTCGTGGTTGACAACTAAGGACAAGTTCCATGCACACATTTGTGTAGACGTAGAAGATTATCTCGCTATTTTTGAAGAAAACAAGCAAAGAATTCCCGGCTGGCCCTCGTCTGACTACGTCACGAGGCAATGGAAAGCGAGCAAAAATCCTAATGACTATCCAATGAACGTTCGCGGATATCCCTTCCGAACATATTACTTGGAAGAGGTCGAAGCCATTCGAGAGTATCGGAGAAGTCCAACTGGTGAGTCCGATAGCTCATGTCCTCCTTTGCCGCTCAACTTTCTCCTCCATCCGTCGGAACCAAGGGTCGGATTTGCAGTCGAGAAGTCGAAGGAACCAAGCAGTTGTGAGTCTAAGTTTGAAGCCCTAGAAGCGATGATCAACTTTGCAGAACAGAACAACCTTACCAACATTAAATCGAAAGATGATACCGATGGATGCCACGTGTGTTTGGTCCTTGATGGAAGGTCGAATGGTAAGTCCATTCTTGTCAACCTGCCTTAAAAAGCTTTAAAGAATTCAGATGGAAGCCCCCTTAGTTTACTTCCAAGTGCATAATATGTTAGAAAAGAAGCTTATATGTATCTGATTAGGTTTAAACATTGCTTGGCGCCGTGCAGAAAAAAGCTTCTGAACACCGAGTATGACCCTGTCACATAGAATGATTCACTCTGATCGTAAAAGCATGGAGTTGACACGCTACGAAGTCGTAAAACGGGACGGATTTCTGCGAAATTTTTCAGTCGAATGACGTCAAGAAACTTTTTTATTTTACGGTCAATTTTCCTAAGAAATAGCTAGCTAAGAGATATCGAAGCGGAAAAGAATGTGTGAGCAATGAGCTATTCTGCAGTCGATGTGGAACCTGATTTAAGAGACCCGAACAGAAAAATGTGTTGCACAGTTCGTCCTAGGAGAGATCTGCCATTGAACATCACTTTGAAAGAGGATTTCGTTATGGTACTATTGTTAAGTTTTTAGAAAAATACTATGATATTTGTAGGAACTTGAGGACTCTAAAGAGAAGATTGCGTGAGTATGGGTTGAGAAGGAGAAATGAAGTCCATTCAGAGTACGAAGTTCGGGAGGTAATTAAACGTGAAATCGGAGGCCCTTCATCACTTCCTGGATATCGTTTTAAAAGACTTCGAGTCGTTTAATCGAAATTCGTGCCTATTTACAACCTAAGCTAGTGTCAATCGCGACGAACATCCCTTTTCAATGTCGAAACCTACACAGACCATGTGAATATACATTAATTAGTTTCAAATGTTAGTCGCTCAGATCAAAGGTCACCACTGCACAAACAAAACATCGCATGACAGAAGTTTAAATAAACGTGACAGTTAATATGGGTCCGCGTTGAACGTGTAAGAAAAATCTGACAATTGTGCGATGTGGAACAAGCTAAAGAACAAGCTACTACATTGCTGTTCCTCGGGACATGGTCATGCGGATTTTACGAGAGCTTGATCTTGCTTCTGAATCATTTTTCTGTTTGGGTCTCTTTAATGTTCCACATCGACGGCAGATAGCTCATTGTTCACAAATTCTTTTCCACATTTGTGGCAGAACATCGCAATACACTTGGTACAGTTTAGTCCGTTCGCGTAGTGACTCCAAGTCGACCTAGTGCAACCTAGTGCGAGACAACGTGCTGCATTGTGACAGAGTGCCGACTACTGGCGCAAGTGTCACGAGACAAAATATTTTTATCGATTTGCGAAAGTTTTCTGGATTTGGGAAAGATTCTTGGATTGTAAACTATTTTCGATTTTCATGAAAGTTATTTATGGATCTATGAATTGAACCACGATTTGAAATTGTTTTCTTGACTTGACAAACTTTTCGAAAGCAATTTGTCTTAAAGATATCGATTCTTAATATTTTTTCGGATTTGCAAAATATTTATGGATTGTCCCTTTTCGGCTTCCGTAGGATATCTGGCATGCAGCACTACCAAAATGCAAGCCAACTGTAATCCTTCTCCCTTTTGCAACGGAGCAATAGCTGCAAAAGATGCATGCAGTCATGCATTCCGAAATATATTTACTTGCTGCTTTATCCCTCATTGCAGGCTTCCTTTTGGATGAGGAGTCTCAGATTCTCGTCGGCTTTATTCAAGTAACTGGACTGAAGTTCTACAGAGATTTGTGTCCTCATGGCCAGAGAAAAGGGTGGTTCACCAAATTTAGAACAAAGGGCGATTACAAAGTGTTAACCTGAATATCTCCTCGCGACTTGTTTAATTTCATCTTCAGTTTCTTTTTTGCGAAGACAGCTTAGGTTGTTCTTCGTGGTCGTTTGAGGTTTAATGGATTTTGTTGAATAGATTCACAGATAAATCCTATAGTTTTTTCAATCAATCTGCATTTAGTTGACTTAGATAAAAATATAATTTAAATAAGTTTTCGTTTTAAGAAGTGTCAGGAGCCGGTAAGGCGTGAAACGACCGAGGGTTCTTCTGGTATCGGATGCCGCCGCTCAAGCCATTAAATGGCTGTACAGTCTTATTCACAGGGCATCAATCAACAATGTGTGTCAGGCTTTTTCGATATTCTGATTGTTTGTCTAGATATCGCACTATACAAAATTATGGCACCTACGTCAAAACTTTACCATCTTACATTAAGGACAGCCAACACGCACTTGAAAATTTTTCGTAACTTTAATTTCCTTGACCAAAACAAAGTTATTTTTGCCATGGATATTATATCTCTTCATACTTTCATTCCTAATGACAGTATAAAGAGATGTAATTCTCAAAAAATGATTTTTTTCGATCAACGCACTGTTAAGGAAGCTAGCTCTAAAGCACTTCTCCGTCTAGCCGAACTAGTACTTACACCCAATTGCTTTTCATTCGATGGCAACGACTACAAACTGACTAATGGCGTAGCCATGGGTACCGAAATGGGACCCAGCTACGCCAATGTTTTCGTAGGTTTTATCGAACACTAATTTTTTTAGTCAATACCACGGCTCCGAAGCTGAACTCTTTGGGCCGCTGAATTGACGACTTCATCGGCGCCATCCACTTTACCAGAGATGAGCTCACCCAATTTATTACCGCCGTCGATTTCTTTCACCCGGCTGTTAAATATACTTGGGAAATTTCCGACTCTTCTTCGGCTTTTCTAGACATCAAAAATTTCAATTTAAGGCAACGGTCTATGCACTAGTGTTTACTACAAACCTAAAGATTCACATACTTACTTGTTGTATTCATCTTCGCATCCATCACGCGTCAAGAAAAAAAGTTACACATTGGTGAAACAGGAAGACGACTACTTGACCGTTTCCGGGAACACCTTCGCGACGTAGAAAAAAATGACAAGGACGCATCCAAACCAGCCGCTAAACAGTTTTATCTCCCTAATCACTCTAAGCAGTATATGGCAGTTTGCTGCCTTTCCTTACATCTAGGCAGTTCGGAAAGCCGCAAGACTTTAGAACAAAAATTTATCTTCCAAATCGGCACTCTCAATCCCCACGGTATCAACGAGCGCTTTTCATTTAACTAATTTATTCCTCTTTTTCTCCTCACCATAATCCTACCAATAGCGAAACTCCATTTTCTTCAACACACACACAACCCAAAATTCCTCCAATCGCTCTGACGAAGGGTTAACGCTCGAAACGTCATCCTTTAAACTCTGTACGGTGGCCAATTTACGTCATCAACTCAGTTGATGACACTAAATTACCCTGTAGCTAAAAATATGCGAGGTGTGTTGCGTAAATGGACTCCACAGGACAAATATTTTAAATATCAAAATTTCCCGACACACTTTCTTTTGTCATTATTCCTGGAATCTTTCAACGAAATTTGACAAAAGTCAGTCAAATCTGAATACCCTATAAATCCACTCGAAGTGGATGTAGTCCTCCCAAAATCAAATGCGAGATTTTAGCCCACAAAGGTTCGTCAACATTTCCCGGGAAAGGTACCCACGGTAGACTCGTTTTTTCATTTCGATCACTACTTAGAGTGTTGAGGAGGACGACACAATAATGAGTAAAGTTGCTTAAGGCGAAGAAAAACCCCACGGCAAAAATGGAAAAACCGCCAAGAAGTAAGACAAAGAATCGACTAACAGCTTTCAAAATTACGATTTGAGGCGAATGCTAATAGCGGAGCTCGCAGCGCGGGCAAAATAGCCCTATAATTATACGAAATAGTAATAATCCATCAAGCCGAAAAAATTTGGACTTACGACCGTAAGACCGACCGTACAAGGTGCTACTTTTAGTATGCGCAGCCAACTGCATTGCGGATACTACCTTAGCCATTACGTAATGGGAGGGCCAAGGAGAAGATTATGCGCAGGCGCGATTACGTGCGTAAGTAGGATACCCAGTTAGTGTGGGCCAGGGGACACCAACAGATGACCATGAAGTACGCATACTCCAGTGCCGAGCTTTAGTGCAGCGTACAGCGGGCACACAGTTAGGCATTACACGAGGGCTTCACGTGGGCTAGTAGATATGAAGCGGCGTAAGCAAATAAATTGCAACACGCGTTTTGAGCGGGAAATCAAACTGGTGACGTTGTAGTTGAACAGTAATTCTCAGTATTTTGCAATTTTTAATTAACTCGCAGAGCAACAATGCCGACAGAGCTAAAGCTTTGTCAACTGGAGGAAATTGTTATAATTCAAGTTGGTGGAGAAAGGGTTTTCAGTGAAAATGGGCTGGAAAGAAAGATACAGAGCGATCAAAGAAAACAAGAAGTAAAAGGCGTAAAGCGAGTCGAGAAAAACGCGCAAGAAAGTTAGAAAGGACGCTGAAATAAGCGGAATACGGCAGGAGGAACGCGAAAGAGAACAAAGAGAAGGTATAAGTAAAAAGGCGAGTTTCTAGCAAAGAGCAACGTGAGAAGGAAATAAGAAGAGCTCCAGAAAACAGACTGAAAAGAGGTCGTCAACAAAGAGAAGCGGAACACAAAGGATTCGAGAAAGAAGAGGAGGTAAGTCGTGTCTTATCTGGGTTTTCTCCTTCGCTAAGGCCCAAAAAAATTCAAACCTTTTTTCCGAATCTTCGTTTGAAGCTAGCTTCAATTTATAATTCAAATCACGTTTCAGTAAAACAATGACTTTTGCATTCATCGCTTTAAAACCCTCGCGCCGGTTCATCGCTAAAATAACATTTCAAAGTGTTCGTATTATTCAAGTTATTTCTTTTCCTATCTTTTGGAATGTTTAATACACTCATGGTGTTAAGGGGAAAGAAGTTATTTCACGGATTATTTTTGCCTTGAAAGTTTTCAAATGATAGCGTGTACAAGTTTCTATCATTCTCTCTTCAGTTAGCTATCGCAAGGTTTACATTATTCATTTAGATAAATAGCACTTTGTCGAAGATTTGTTGTTTTACGCTAAGAACGAAGTGATAGAGGTCCGTGTGTCATTCGTCCATTCAATTTTCGTTTAAAATCAAAAATTGAAAATGGATGTCAATTTTTGATTTTCGTTATTTTTTATCATAAAAAATACGAAAGTGCCAACTCGAAAATATTTGACTTTTTTTTCCTTTTGATAGAGTATTGAAACATAACTTATATTTTTACTTTAATCCTGTCAACAATAAAGAGAAAAATGAAACTGAGCGGCAATTTTGCTTTTCCGACGATGCTGCAGTCTGTGACATGGCTTAGTTTTTCTGTTTTCGACGAAGTCTAAAAATTGAAAATTGAAAATTGCAATCAATTTTCAATTTTTGTTTTTCGGTCAAAACATTCAAAATCGTTGACAGAACTACCCAAGAGGGAGGGGGAGGGGTCCATTCGCATGGTGTTTTTTGCCCCCCCCATGGCCAGGTCCGTCTCCTTGCTTAAGGGGTTTGGGAAGGAAGTGAGAGTTTAACTGTCTCCGCGGTCTTTCATGACGTTTTAGAGCGTCTTCCTCAATTCTGTCCATTACAGCGAGCAGCCAGACTTTGGACGCTAAGAAGTTAAAAATATCTTAGACTTCGTATTGGAGTGATGTAGCCATATCGACATTTCAGACGCCATACTGTAAAACATGGTTGGAATGAAGGTGAAGGAGAGGGAGGGGGTAAATTTCTGATACCACCCCCTCCAATGGCCTGCCTGGAGTCTGCGAAGGAAGTGAAGGTTTCGCGCTCTTTCGTATTTTTTCTGATAAAAAATTAAAAAAAAAAAAAATTGACATCGATTTTCAACTTTTGATTTAAACGAACCTTGAATGGATCAATGACACACGGACCTTCTCGAATATTTTCTGTTGAATTCATTGAGGTTCATTCTCGGAATTTCATTAGTGATTTTGAACGGTAAATTCTTATCGGCATCATAATTTCGGGTAGTTTTGTGAACACATTATTAGTTTACAATTCGTGAACCATTTCTGTAACCTGCTTTGATATTTTCCTTTGAATTAATTGAGTCACACCCTCGGAATTTTACCAGTAATTAAGAACGTTAAATCCGTATTCGTAGCACAAGGGAAGCACATTTTAAACTTTCCATACGATTTTAGGAAACTATACTTAATTGACTCTCGATAAATTGGCCCGTTGATTATTTTATTATTTTGTTGCCCCCAAAGCCCGGCTTGTGACTCTGGAGGTACTGATATATTTGATACACAAGGCACCCCTCAACGAGGAAGGTGAGAATAAAATTGCTTTTATGTCCGTATATTGCACCTGGTTTACATATGTAGATAACTGCTTAAAAAATATATATTATAGCTGTATTCAGAAGCATACAGATATAGGTAATGTGCTTCTGTTTCATTTTATTGTAGGAGGTTTCTTTTTATGCAACATTTATCCATTCCTTTACAGGTGTGAGAACAGAAGTGTTGCAGATAAAACAGAAGTGTTGCAGAGTTCTCTTTCCAGATTGAATTCAGGTGATAACGTCATTATACTAGTTAATGTCATTTACTTCTCCTGAATCTTTAATTTCATTGACCTGGTCTTTTTCACAAACCCTATTTTATATTTCTGTGTGACAGCCGATGATAAAAATCTCAGTGAATAGATATGCCATATTTTAGTGTTTTTTTTTTTGTCATGAGCGTCACAATAGGAATTAAAATTGATTAGAAAAATTTACTAGCTATGTTATGATTAACAATTGGTTCAAACGTCAGCGTGCGTTCATCGAGATATGAAGCACGTGGGAAGTTTGGAAAGCACTCAAGAAGCTAGAGTTGCTCGAGGCGTAGGCGCACAGCTGACGTATGAATCAATTGTTTTGTAACATTTTCAACCCGATGGAAAATTTTTTTCTCGAGGGATTTGTCTGCTGACGTCGTGTCCGTGCACAATAGGAATACGAAGCACGCTCGCGCAATTGAATTTGATTAGACAAATTTATTAGGTATGTTATGAAACTAAGTATGAAATAGTCAGAGGTTATAGTTTGTCATGCAGGTTGAAAATGTTTTAATATACCAACAACAAATGATATGCTTTATGCATTGGTATGATCATTACAATTATTAAGACTCACCTGCAAACTTAGGTGGTCTTGAGGTTTAGCAGCAGTTATTATTGTTGTTCGCGTCTCCCCTTCCTTTTGGGGTCTAGAGAAGATCTCTTCCCCAGCCTGTAAGTTTTCCATTAAAAAGGCTTCTGATTCTGGTGGTGCTGGCAATAAGAGAAATTTGGTCTCCTTTGCTGCTTGTCGTAATGTCCTGACTGCTTGGATGAAACTTTGACACCCGCTTTCTTTGTTTCAGCAATTTCCGTCACTGACTTGGGTAAATCATCTCCAAGTAGCATTTTAGTCACAGGAGTTTGAGCACTGCAAAGTTGCTTGAACTGATCATTTAAGTCAGGTTGTATAAGCTCATGATGCTTTATATTGACCTCAATTATAGAGTGTCCCAAAAGAGAATCTGATGAGAGCTGAAGAAACTCTGGGACATCCCCTTTAGACACTGCTTTGGAGTTTGATTTTAACTCTGTCACACAACTATGTATCACATGCTTCGTTGCACCAACATGTATTATCATATTATTGCACGGACCTCTGTATACTTTACACTTTTGCACACCCTGTACATATTTAGTGATTGCAATGCATTAAATATTCAGTTTTGGACATGTAACAGGGACGTTAACAACTCCAGCAATTTATCAAATATTTTGATATTAGGGATCATAGTCTTTAGAAGACTTGACTTGACTTCTAATGTTACTCCAGATTTCTGGATTCACTCTTGTGTTTATCAAATTTTCACAGTTTTCTGGTCTGTTATACTTTTCGTGCTTTTCTTTTGTTTTGTCCTCAGAGAGACTGGTTTTTACCATCTTGTCAACAAGCAAAGCTAATGGAGCATTCACCGGTTCACTCACCGTTCCTTCCGATTCATAAAGCTTGGAGAGTTCTCTAAGACACTCGTCATCATCAACTTGTGAGCGCTTTCTTGAAGGGTCGCTCGGCTTCAGAAGTTTCTTAACTTCGCTAGAAATATCGAGCGGTTTTTCTACCGTTTCAGTTATGGATTCCTCGTCGCTTTACTGGTCCGAATCACTCATTTCGTCTCTTTTCCTCTTACGAGAAGTTTTATTCTAAGTGAAAGTTTCCATTGCAGATTTCATAGTTGAAATCATGTCATTCATAGAAGATGGCGACTGTTGTTGAAGGTCTTTCAGTTCCTTCAAACCTTGCAAAACATGAGAGGATTGCCCAGTGGACATCACACTCGAGCGAGTCACCGTATTTTTAGCAGTACTTTTACTCGCTGCCGTATTCCTACTGACGGCCTTCTCGGTAGCAACTGTTTCTCCTTTTAGTTCATGAATTTTCTTACCGTCCCTTGTCGTACTCTGTGAGTTCAGGACATTATCTGCTCGGTATCCGTTCTTTTCGTCCAAGAGTCTTTTCGTCTAAGGTCCATTCGTCCAATATCAAGTCTTTTCGTCAAAGTTATAACATTGTTTTAAATGACGTTGTAACGTGATATATTTTATTAAATAGTGACAAAAATAAAGACTTGCAGTTTAATTACTTCGCGCGAAAGAAATGGGAATATTAGGCTTGTTGTTAAGCGTCTATTACCTTCACTGTTGTTGATTTAGTTTGCATTTTGTTTTAATGCACAGGTTCAACAGTTCCAGTCACAGAAAATTCTGCTTTTCCTCCTGCAGCTCCAGTTGATTTCAATGGTAAGTGTATTATAGTGGCAGTTTACATAACACTGACACATTTCCCTCTCATAATATCCTGATCTATGTTTTACTTTTTTTTTCCTTTTTGCAATATTAGTAGTTTACTGGTCTCTTTAATTAAATTTCTGATTTTCTTTGTCACAGAAACACCAGAGGAGCCAATGGATGTCAGCATGGAAGACAGCATAAGATCTGTGGGTGGGTGAATCTAGTACAACTCCATACATTTTTAAGCAATATGGCATTGAGGGATATTAGTGATTAAATACACCATATATATTGTTATATGAGGGCTGAATAACTTATTGTAATTATGTTATTTTAACAAGTGATAACTTAATTAAATATGTTCTTATATAATGTAATTATATCCTAATTCTATCCATTCTATCTTTTTCATAGGCAACCTTTGAAGATCCATCACCTGAGGGCTGTCAGCCAACATTCGAGCCCCTATCCTTTGAAGTGGTTCAAGATGCCTCTAAAAGGGTAGGTGACATCCTTGTAGACAGCCGTGGGTACAGCTACACAAATAAGTATTCTGACAAAAGTGGTATTAACTGGCATTGCACTAAAAAAGGAAAGGTTAGTAAATTTCTTACATTTAGGATACTTAATAGGATGATTTTTGCAATGTACTTCAGTGCTCTTGACATGTCTTTAAGTTTCGAATTTCATAAGTGGTATTACTAGATCATTGATAGTATATAAACTGTGGTATACCTGTCGACTGGTTTTCCACATAAAATAGAATCAAAAAATGGATTTTTATAAAATAATTGTTGTTATATAGGTCGCTTCATGCAAAGCTATATAAATAAAGAAAAACTTGAAATTTATTTGTTCTCCTTTTGAGGTGTACGTCAAAATTTCGAAGTCATCACAGGCTTGAACTACAGGTTTCTAGGAAATCTGCATGTGCTTGTGTGTTCAACGTATGAAACCGGGATTATGACTTAACTACGTGCGGTACAGGTTCAGGCAGGTGTTGTAAAAAAGTATGCTTAGCTTTTTCATTAGTAAACATTTCTTTTTCTAAGAATCTTGATTATCCAACCTATGCTGAATTCTAATTTTTCAACCAAATTTTATTTTGATTATTCTTAGATCTCCTAGTATCAGTTAATATTCATGTAATTAAAATAATTACATGAAATCTTGCAGATGTAGGGCAAATTATTTTTTCCTCTGATCCTACTAAATTTTTATTATGCATAGGGATTGGTATTGGCTATAAAAGTATGGTCAAATTTGAGTTTTGTGCACAGCCTGTGCATCAAATTTATGTATTAAAATATTGTATCCTTCTTAAAACTAGTTTATCAGAATGAGAATGAGTTATCAGTCACAAGTATGGCTTTCACGACGATAGTTTCCAGGCTGGAAAAAAGTCGCTGCCTACTAAAATCTTCAGTTCCTTTGCCCTGACAGCCCAACCTTATCAAAACATTGCCAACATGAGCGATTAGCAAATTAATGAAACAGACAAGAAAGCCTATTCCCATACACACCCTCCTCAATCCTGTTAGCTTATTATGAACATGGCATTTCTAACATGGTGTATCTGCCGCAAATTTTCCAAAACATCAGGATAAACAACGAAGGTCCTAAGCGGTTTTAAGATAACGCTGACTAGCATGCGTGTTGATCGCTTTGCCAGTTGTGAGAACATCGTCCCCAGGTTTCAGACCTCGTCAATTCTTCCCCCCCCCCCTCCCTACCCCTCGGACTGGTCCTTAAATCCCCTTGAAGAAACTGTTCTACAGCCAGTGTTGAAGAGTTTTATTACAGTTTTTATTCAGAATAATGAGGGGCTGGAAAATACATTAACAAGAGCTCCACTTTTAGGCTTGGCTAAATCTATCTATTATTTATGTAACAAGGCTAGTACTGCATGAGCAAAAGGGAACCTCGTTTAATGTATGACAAATTTTGTTTTGATGCGACTTCCTTGTTCGAAATCTGGACGCCAGATTGGAGCTCCGCCATTACCAGTCGCTTTCACCAAGATTTTTTTTCTTTTCTTGACAGAATGGTGCTCTTTCTTCGTGAATAACGAGTCCCAAGACGAGTGGTTGCCGCGAAAATTTCCCCAGGGGACTCGCTCAGGTACGAGATTATGATACCTTCCTGATTTATTAACTTTTACTTGAAATTACGTTTTTCTAAATAACTCGGGTGCTTTTGGAGAGTTTAAAACTTTTTTTGTTGGAAACGTTGGGTAAAATGTTTAGAGTCAGCGATTTAGTATTACAGAGGAAAAGACTATTTTTTCAGTTTGTGAAGGTGGGAAGTAACTATAAACTGATGTTTGTCTACTTCAAGTAAGAGAAGACTTGAAACCTATGGAAAATTTAGTTCTGTTTCTGATTTTCATTCAGTTAAAACCGGATTGTCTAAATGTTGTGCTGGTGATATTGGGGCATTTGACTGAAAAAGTAAATGATTCAGTTTTTATCTTCTTTTCTACGTGGCTTTGCTCCAGCAAAACAAGGAGGGTATCGTTTTGGTTGGGAATCAATGCGACTATTCGTCACCAGAGCCCTTCTCGTGGATCTGGTAACTAGAAGGTTTAGAGACTCTGGGAACGAGAATGATGTTGCAGTAATTTTGTCTCTTACGTCATCAACTAATTAGTACAAGCTGGCACCTTGTTATGAGGTTATCATTCTGTGAAATGACAATATTTGTTTTAGGAGATTTTGGTTGGCTTCAAGAGATAATGCTGACACGAAAAATTACGAAGTACATTTAGTGGATGGGTTTCACAAAGAATCAATGATAATGCCTAAATGTATCTAATTTGGCTCGTATTACACGGTTTGTAGCTATTAAATATTCTGTAACCGCGGAATTCAATGAAAACAATAACTTTTAATTGCTAAGTAAGCGAGTGGTTGAATTTACATTGATGGCGTGTAAACGAAATGCACATATTCGCTTTTTCGAGCGGCAAAATGCATGACTAACTCTGTGTTATGAAGTGCAGTTGTACTCTAATTAAAAAGTCACAGGTTCTTCATAAGCGGACCGGGAAAAACAACTACTCGTCTTTTGAAGAGTTGATTAGTCCTCAAATAGATCTTTGGTGTATTCAAATTGTATTTAACATCTCTGATCCTGTCAGTCATCCTCCTCACAAAAGATGACATTGTCATGTTAAGTCATGTCTCACTTTTTAGCTGCAATATTTAAGTGAATCTTTCGACAGTCGACAGTTGTCCTCGGTGGCAACGACCACTGAGAGCACGACAGCGTTTGACATTTAATGTCCTTCGTTCAGTGGCAAGTTACACCACATTTTAGCGTCTTTTGAGTCCATGAGTCCGCCTTCCTGTTCAGCGATGGAGTTTCACCAACATGGAACCGAAATTTCGTCCCCAAACGAACCGTTCAAGAACCTGTCTTTTACTACGCTATCGAGTTTGGAATTTGAAGCACTGAACAGTCTGGATGAAAGCATACGATATCACGAAACGAACGCTGTAGATGAGAACATCCAGTCTAGCAAGGAGCTGGGGAGACATGACAAGAAATTAGAGAACAATGATGTGATGTTGCTGGAACCTTCGAACCAAGCTACTGCAACAAGACAACCAGGAAAATTAAACGCTGGATTTATCTTGTTTGATGGAGCTGAAATGAAATATATTTCAAATGACGGAAAAGATACAGAAACGCTATCAAAACCGCCGGAACAACCAAACACGGACGGAAGTTTCCGAAGCAAAAGTTCCGAGTGTTCTACAAACATTTCCGATCAACCAGCGTATTTGAATTTAAGCTCTGATGACTTAGTGGTGCGGGAGTCCTTCAATGACAAGAATTCGCGAATTTCGCTGACACCCTACAAAAGGCTACCAACCTATGTTCATTTTTCAACACCGCAAAAATTTTACTTGCTCTCTATTGGTGCAGCTACCGTGTTAGCAGCGAACGCGTTTTACATGAGTATTGCGTTTTTCCTTTCATTCCTCGGAAAACAAGGTTTGTCAGAAATAGGTAAGTTGTTCAAAAAATCAGAAAAAAAAGTTTAATTATGTATGGTAGTTCTTCGTTCTTTCATATTTGATTTGTTTAATTTTTCACAGGTAAACATACGTGAAAACAGCAGGAAATCTGCCCGATTCCGCTTGTGGGAATTTACCAAACACACGCTGTTTGAATTTTCTCCAAATTAGAAAAATTTGTCTTTAGGCTCATTCACCTTTTAAAATAAACTGTACAAGTTCAGACGATTTGATATTACGAAAGTTGATTGAAATGGGCCTCGCTGAAGTCTTTGTATTTCTATAAATAACCCACAAATGCTTTGTTTATGTGACAACAGCAGTTTCAGATGTGCGAGGCAATTCACACATCACATCTGCTAGCCCTATAGGCGTCAAACACACTAATATCGTGATCAAATTATCATTATGTAGATGTCGTCTTTACGGGATTTTCTTAATTCCTGTTTAAGGGTTTCTCATTGAGTAATTTAACGTAAGCTTTTTAACACTGTTCACGCTATGAGGCTTTTGTTTAGCAAACCCTTTTTTTCTGAAACGTACGCCGTAATATAACTCAAGCTGAGACAAAATATCAGTGACGTTTATGCGACAAGGTTGAAGGACAGTTCTGACGTTTTTGCAATTCACTAACATTTTTCATAAGTTGTTAGTCGATAATTCGGTTCTAGTGAGCGAAATTAGCATTTAAAGATCAATTTCATTCACTCCCTTTTATTGGCAGCTTAAAGTAAACAAAACGTAGAAAAGGAAACAAAGAATTGACGCTAAACTTCAGCATAACTTTTAGAAATGTGACAATAATATGTACTCAAAAACGGAAGAATATTATCATATTGTCGAAGCAGAAACAATATTTTTTTCAAACAAACAAACCACGAATTATATTGAGGTATAAGTATGGATCCTTGAATTAAATAGCCATACATAACACCTAACAAGTTACAAACAGTTTCATCTGTTTTAGATTTCTCACCAGAGAAGACGAAAGCAAATCAACAGGAAAAAGAAACAGAGAATTGCAAAAATAAGTAATTATCATTGAGGTGTTTGAGAGGCGATTCTAAAATCAATTCCTGGGCGCTAATAAAGACAATTTTATTTTTTTTATTTAGGAAAAAAAGCCACAAACGACAAGTACCTCTGAAATATACGACTATTTGTTGCGTGAACCATTTCCTTTTTCGCATTTTTACGTAATCAACCACGTAAGGACTTGGGAATTTTTCACTACAGTGAGTAAATTGTTTTGCTTTTTATTTCTTCAGGAATTTGTCTTCACATTCCGTTTCTAGCCTCCATTTTGTTTACACTGTGCGGTAAGAAACACTGGGTACCATTCATCCCGACTGTTCCCATCTGCCTCGTTTTGATGGCTGCCTCTGTGGCCGTACTCCCGTCTCTTACGGCAGCTGGGATTTCGCTGTCAATCTTTGTTATATATGGTGTAATAACAATCAATGGTCTCTGTGCAGGTCTCAGCCAATCATTAGTCAATCGTATGGTTGTGTTGTTTCCTGGCGGGAAAAGCAGCTTGCTGGTTCGCTATGGTGAAGGTAGGTGGCAAATTTGAAATGGGAGAATAACTTGAACTACAGTATAGAGACTATGGAGGTGGAATTTTAAGTGCTTGCCGGTCATCAGAATCGTCTGTAAGATCTTCCTGTCCTTAAAAAAAGAATTCCTTCGTTTTAAGCGAGATGCGAAAACACCGGTACTGGCCGAACTGACTGATCTTTGAGTAAGGTTTGTTAAATTTCTTTTCAACCGCGCTGGCAGAATACGCTCAAAATTCGAGACAGCCAAATATTTCATTACACATAGAAAAAAGACTGGGCAAATCCGACAACCATACTCGCGAGGAGTTAATTTTTGCTCTACATTTACATCAGCATTAGCAAACCACTAAAAACACCATGTCAGCAATTAAATTTCCTATGAGCATGTCTATACTGAATTTTAATATATATGTAATCAAAGCTTTGATTCTGTAATAGAGCAACTTTCAATTGAGTGTCGAAATCATATTTGTTTCTTCAACTGCAGCGCACATATATGATTTTCTTATATTTATTGATATTACTCACCACTTGGAAGGTTTATTTGGACCCAGTTGGCTTGTTAGCTTAGTTGGTAGAGTGCTGCACTGGTATCGCGAAGGTCATGGGTTCAAATCTCGTACGGGCCTGAATTTTTTTCAGGCCTTATTTCAACTACTAGTTCAGTAGTGTTCATAACTGCAAGGATCGCCTATATTCTTAACTTTGATTTCCTTTTCCAGGTCTTGGTTCTTTATTACCAGCAGTGGTTCAACTAATACTGTGTCTTTACCTTGGAATAAACTTCACCGAACCAAAGCTGACTGACTCAACCACACTTTGTCTTTACGCGTTGTTTGGTGTCGTGTTCCTTGGAATCATAACAGGACTGGTATCATTCTTAAAGCTACGTAAAAGTGGGATATATGAACTATTTGCGGCTCGTGACTGCATTGCTCACAGTCCTAAGAATATAACATTAGGATCTGTCCCAGAAACAGCTAAAAGACGGTACCACACAGTAAAGTGGTATTTACTTGTGGAGTTTACGCTCTCATTTACAAGTTACTTTGTGCTGTCTTTAGCACCGTCTATTCATGAAGCGACCTTCGAAAGTCCACAATCAAACACTGAACCTTTCTGGAGAGTCTATCTGGCTACAGTTTTGATCGCATTTTTCAGAGCTGGTCATTTTTTTGGAGAAGTTCTATCTCGTCTCTGCTACAATGTACAGCTAAAACTCGACAACGACGTTAAGATGTTCCTATATTTATCAGCGTCAGTTCTTCGCCTTGGTTTTATCATCTGTGCCGTGATTTTCACTCGTTCTCCTTTCTTAGTCTATAACAATTTGTTCATGATAGGCTTCTTCTTCCTGTTAGCTTTCACAAATAGTTTTCTGTCCGTTACCATGGCATCAAGTTGTCAGTCACTGATCAGGGTACAGCGAAACGACACATGCCCCATAGTGTCGCAGTTACTCTGGATTGCAGAAGTACTAGGGGCAAATGTTGGTATTGCCTTATCATTCGTACAACTGACAATTTAGAGTTAACAGAGCCCATAATAGTCAGATTTTAGACTCGTACTGATGATGACGCAGAATAAAGATCCATGGGACCTGCCTGTGTAACTCATTGATTGAGGACTTCAAACGAAAGTTACAACCAGATCGTGACAATGCTTAAGTTTCTATGCTGCGCCTTAAACAGGCTTAAAGACACTTTTCCTCTGCTTTAGGTGAAAAAGCATAAATGAGCTGACCTCAGCAAAATAATGACATAAGAAATAACAGACATAATATACTTAAGTCTTTTATTGCTAGAAATTAGAAAAAATGTTTATGTACAGGCTTTAACGTATAATGGAAATTAAAAGTCTCACGAAACTTTTAAGTATAATTCACTAAAAAATGAGTAACACGAAATCAAACTTACACCAACAACTCTATATTCTCTAAAAAACGATGAACAAGCTCCTTTTCATAAGTTTAAAATATCTTTATTTCTCTTAGTTATCACAGAGCCCCTTGTCGATAAAAGATTCATTGTATTCTGAGTTGATTTTCCCCCAAAACAATACCATAAAGCTACGAGTTCGATGCTGCTAAAACTGATTCACACAGTAAGTTAAAACAGTCCCTTAATTTACATTTCGGGCTATTGAAATCACTCAAGAATAATAAGATAAACCATACGTATTTACAGCCGGTTTGACAAGTAAGCTTGTCACGTGCTACTAACACGCCTTCGGTTTGATTTTCTTTGCGAGTTGATTCTTCCCTTCTTCGATATGGCGTCGTTTGCTTTATTTTTACTCGTTACATTTGGATTGACATTTTCCTCGTCATTCCAATCAATTCCTCTCTGGCAATCCTCTTCCTCTTCGCCGACGTCAAATAACTCTATGCTATCGTCCTCGTCGCTTTCAAACGAAGGCATTTTTCGCCGTTTCTGATTGGTAGATTTTTCTTTTCCAGCCTTCGGCGGTCGAGCAACACTGCGAGGGGTCTTGAAGGGCATGGGACTCGGATCTTCAGCGTCACTGTCGTCGACAGTTTTTGGTTGCCGTTTTTTGGTACCTGGAGTGCGACCTTTAGGGCCTCGGCTTGTCTTCGCTAAAAAATAACAACTTTGTTTATGTAATACTTCCGAATTCGCGAAAAGATTTGTAGATATTCTTTGTGTACTTACCTTTTGCGATCGTTTTGATTGCAAAAAAAAGAAAGAATCTCACACCAGTGTATCACATACAGCAAACTAACAGCAAGTTGAGCTATTTAAAAAAAAACAAAACAAAACAAAAAACGCTTACCTGCAGGGGTAGCTGCACTCTTTTTAGGTTTGTTTCCCGTTGCCGCTCCTACGGCTTTGGAAGCTCGTTCATAGTCCTCCTCGTCTTCCATTCCCTTTGTGTGACAAAAGTTAATGCGCTGTTCCAATTCATCCACTAAAGCCTGTTGACAAGGAATTGAAAAGATGAGTTCTCTCTTCCTATCACCGTACACTGCTTTACTTTGAGTGGAGAGTCTAGTAATTCACACATTTTATGACTGCAGAGATTGATGACGTGTTGTGGAAAATCAACATCAGGCGTAAAAACGGTCCTCTTAAAAGAGCGTATTTCTATTACTCGCCAAAACACCAAAAAAAAAGGCCAATCAGCGGCAACAAAATACCACAAAGAACCAATGAAAACCATAATTACATACCCGCAATCCCACTGGCACAAATTTTACAACTATTTGGGTGAGAGGATTCCGCGACTTTTCCCGACTAATCACAACGTGAAGAAAAGAAAAACCGATGCAATATCACAACATAATCTTCTTTGCGTTCAAAATTCCCTTGGATTCATTTTTTGCGAGATAATTAGAATAGAGCTGGGGTGAGGCTCTGTACTGACGCTTTTCTTACCTTCACTTCTGGTTTGGCAAACTTCTTGCTTTTCCCGACAATGTTCAGGAAGGAGTGGTACACATCTTCCTCGGCCAGTTTATCGTGGAAGCAAGAGAAGTTCTCCTGCAATTTGCGGATTCCTCGTTCGTTGTACGACAGCATGGACAGACAGAAGGCGAGGTCACGCCACTGACGATCGGTCCTGATTGGAAAGAAGATGCAAAGGGAAAGGTGCTATCAAGAAAAGAGGATGGTGTAGTTTTTGTCTCCAAACAGCTCAGAATTGCACGATACACGACAGGGAAAAATGCTACGAGTGTAGTTGTTAAAATACAGACAGGTTCTTAAAAACTATCCGATAAACTAAGGTGTATCTGAGGTTCCGAGTCTACGTAACCCCTGTTTGATTACACATCATGATTGGACGTTTAGACTTTGTCGGTTCATCTGATTTGGTTTCCTATCAATCACCTTTTTGATCTCGTCATGCAACATACTCTCTCTCTTAGTGGTTAGTGAAAGAACATTTCCCTGATCGTTTCGGTTTATTCTTAAGATTTTAAAGATCTTTTTCTACGTCAACTTGGTTTTACTTCCAAGGTTACTAGTTGTTCATAGGGATGCCTTTGTTTTCACACCACTACTTACGTGTTTGGTTCAAATGGCTGTTAAGTTTTCTGTGCAATGCAAACAGCGTACTTACTTAGTTGCTCTGAATCTGTGACACAGTTTCTCCACAAGGCTCTCAGACTGACGATCTTTCTGGATAAAGGACAACAAGTACCTGTGATACAATAAAAAAAAGAAAAAAAAGTTTGAATAGGGTATAGAGATGCACTGTCCAAGATGAGCTTGACAAGAATATCACCACCTAAAAAAAAAGGGGTAAAAAGAACTGCGAAAACATTTCCGGTGAAGATCCACGTTCGACGCCCAAGGTTCCCCGGTAGGAGCGAAGATGGTCTGATCTATCTTATGATTTATATTTCAATATGCAATTACGATTATTACGGCCGCGAAGCAAATTATTATACAAATTCATCCTGTAAATCTTCATACCTCATGATGTTTCTGAAGGGTTCCTCTTCAGTACCACAGTCGGGGTCTGATAAACGACTAATCACGTCTGGTAGAATATTGTAGATAGCGTTTCCCTAAAGTGAACATTAGCCTGATTACAGGTTTCGTACCTTTTTTCAAAAACAAAATTTAAAGGACCTTTCCAGGATCTCGATCGATTTTTCCGGGACTCCTAATTTCACCTTAAACCCTTTCATTCCCAAGATTTCAAAATCAGTTCTCCTTACGGTCTACACACATTTCTAACAAATTCTGAAAGCTGCATTGCTTGAAAATAGAATATGAGAGATGGGAAGTTTTGAGCGCCGTAAAGAAATAGAGAAAGATGCTTTTCGTCTTGTCACGAGCGTGGGACAAAGAAAACATTTCTGAGCCCCCCTATTCGATTCCTCACGGGGACTCAGAAATTTTCACTTTGTCCCACGCTCGTGACAAGACGAAAAACATCTTTCTCTGTATTTCTTGAATGGCGCAGATTTCCAGGACTTTCCAGGACCTGTGGTCGTTTCCCAGGTATTTCCAGTCCTGGAAAATGTCAGGATAAAACTCCAGGCCTTTCCAGATTTTCCAGAACCCTTACAAACCCTGTGGTTATACTGTGAGAAATACTTGCTGCGTATTAGCTTATAAGTGTGAAATGGAAGCGTGTGCATCTTAAAGTCACTTCATGAGTGAGAGATGTGGTGAAATTAGCGGGTATCACGATCTCATTCATGATATTTGTGTGCCATGTCTCAACTCAGTGATTTTAAGTAAAGGAAATGATAAATGGCTGCTCGGGCTAGTCTTGAGTTCTAAAGCTTTCAAAGTTGATTGTCAGATTAGTATGTATAACGCTATTGCTTGTATTGGGGCAAGTAGAGCTTAAAGTTAAATAGGAGTAACCTCAAATTGAAAATATCTTACCTTTTTGGACAATTCCAAAAAGAACAGTTTGGCCAGATCGGATATTCTACCGTCTTTGTCCTCTAAACAAGTGGCCATCTCACTGATCTGACCTTTGACCTTGACCATGTCATTCAGAATTAGATGCGTGAGCACCATCAGCGTGTTCTTACGCACGTGGCTAGACTCATCGCGCAATCTACAATGTGCCGAAAAAAAAGTTGTCACGGTTGGCTTCTTAAGGCTCGAATGAATTTTCCCCCCTTAATGGCACGGGAAAGGCAACCGAATAATGGTTGGTTTCTTAACCGTTTCAACAGTTTTTCATCGATATTTTGCAGTCTTCACTTCGATAATCGTAAAGTATTCGTGAAATTTTTCAGATAGAAAAGTGGGTGACTACTAAACGCTATTAAAATTGCTTTTTAGGAAATGCATGTCATTCAGGTGAAGTTTCTACCCTTAAACCCCTGAGAGTGACTTGCAAGATCGCAAGCTAAAGTAGCTCTTGATTATTAAACAAATTCTCCTTGTCCGCACCCTTGGAAACGTATACAGAACGGCATGGAGAACATGCATACTGAGGTTAGTGTGTAAAGGGTTAGTAACATGAATGGTTTCGTCACCTGGCGTATAGATGAGGTGTCCATGGCTCAATCAGGTTAGGAAACCTAAACGTCAGGTCACCAACGGCAACTATGGTGTTTGCTCTGATAGTGGCTTGTGGAGCCTAAAAGGCACACAAAAGAAAACAGGTTCTTAAACAGGTTTAGAAAAAAATGAATTTTTTTGCTTTGATTCAGCAGTTTTACCAAAGCTGTTAGTCACCTCGTCAATTGTTTACTGCAAGATATGAGTATGTACATGACGTACTAAACAAAGCAAAATTACCTTTTCTAGAATCGTGAACAGAAGTTGGAGATGCTCTTCGCAAAACTCAGAGCTGAAACAAGTAAAAACATAAAAATTAGTTGATAGTTTGGAAAAATGAAACCTCGTGGCTGCAACATACAGCTAATGCAAGACAAAGTACGCTTCCACAGCAATGTACAGAGAATCCAAGCTGGCAGACCTACTGTGCTGTTAATTATGATGAATATTTATCCTCACAGAGACAGTTTTGCAAAAATCTATATGAATAAGAAGCGATTCAAACATGTCACTTTTCAACTTTTCCTTTGGCGACCAGTATTTTTTCCCAATTTCATATCTGATAAATCAAGAACTGGTAAAACAGTTTTTAGAAATGAAACTTACTGGCTTTTATTTTCTCTTGTTTTGAAAGACTTAAAAGAACTGAAAATTAGGAAGTATAGCACACTGCGTTGCGAAACTATCTGTCGACATGACCGCCTTGTTTTACTTACGAAGGAACAAATGGATGTTTGTTTTCGGGGGGAGGGGGGGAACAAATTTGGCGTAGAACTACGGGATATGATTGATTAGAGTTTAGCCATGAACTTACCTGACCAACATGAATTTAGCAAGAGCTAATGACGCAGCGGCTCGCAAGTTTGTATCACTGAACTTTACAGGATTACTGCAGACATGCACTAACAGTGGGCGCAAGGTGGCCAGTAGCGTACCACCTGAAGAATCCAAAGTTATAAAGAAAATATGCTCATTGAACAACATTTAGTAAGCCCGCTGTGGGAACTACAGTAATATTTAAAAGTTCCTAGTGGATTAGAGAGCTACCACCTCTAATTTGTTTACAGCTACCTATACATATAAGAAACTGTTTTAGCTTGGTTAAAATAATCGGTTTGTGTAAATAAGTGATGTTATCAACTGAACTACGAATTAAATTATGCTAATAAAAAATATAATCACTCTCTCTTTCTCTCTATAAAACATAGCGCTACAAAATAAAACGAATCAAACTCTCCATTTTATCACGAGCATTATTTGAATCGGTTGCAAACAACCTCTTCCCCCGGTTTTGTTGTGAACACAACATGAGCACGTTTTGAGAACATTACTAAAACGACGCAAGGAAATCATAAACAAAACAGCAAACGATCTGGATCAATGTCAGTACATGAGCAACTGCGCACATACTCCTCTCCTAACCTAACTGATGAATAATAAATTGGCTTCCGTTTTGAGTTTTAAAGATAACGTTTCAAGCGTTAGTCCTTCGTCATCGCTCTGACGAAGGACTAACACTCGAAACGTCAGCTTTGAGACTCAAAACGGAGACAAATTTACTTTATCAACTCAGTTGATAAGACCAAAATACCCTGTTATACTCTCCCACCAACGCCACACTACAGTTTCTTTAGAAACTTACCCCCTTTATTGATAACTGTTAATGCTGGGTTTGTGAAAAGTGAGTGCGCAGTTGCTTAGATACTGATAAAGATCAAACTCATCAGACTGGTTGGTATAACAATGTAAATTAAACCGCACAACTTGTCCAAATATGTGTACGTCATACCGGTAACAATCTCGTGTTCACAGATTTTTCTCACATATTCCGTCTCCACGTCATCGGCTGTGGCCCCAGTCAGCCCCAGTTCCTCCTCGATCGTCTCTGACGCACCTGGATCCTTAAGGGATTCAAATAAAACATGTTAATGTATGTAAATAGATATATTCAGCTCAACCAGAGCTTGTTAAACATTTCTGCCCATCAAAAGGTCCTGCATTTGCCTAAGAAGTTTGACTCACGGGTCAGTGCCATCTTAACCTTGAAGGGCAACTAAAACTGTCACATTGTTGCAATTAAATTGTTAATAACAGTTCTAACAACTGTTCTGCTAGGGACTTCCCAGTAATGCTCTACTACCATTCCTATCTGTCCAACCCACTTTGCACCTTACCTTTGTGGAATTAGCAGTGCACTCGCTCCCAGCTCCTCTCGTCTTCTTAGCCTGTTTCTCTTTCTCCTTATCATTCTCTTCGATCACCTGTCGTCGTTTGATTTCCCCCAGGACTCCCACATCCAAATGAACCATGTGACGCAAGGCCACGTGACCAGACAAGCTGAAGAATCGCGCCAAAATACCAGCCTGGCACGTGGTTGCAGAATTTCCGGCGTGTCTGTCTGTATCAGGGTTGCTTTCTACAGAATCTGAAAAACCATATAAAACAAACTTCATTTCAAACTCAACAAAGTTGCTCGTTAAAACGGATAAATTCGAAACCAAGCGGTTCGAAGCCTCTTTCTCAATTGTAATTGATGTATCGGGTCATTCATAAGGCAGCACACGACTCAGGTTGGATCACGTTGGCTAAGAAAGTGGCGCGAGTTTTCTGGACCAATCGCAGAGAAAACTAAAGCAAAAACAAAGGGACCCAGGATTATTTTTGACACTGATTGAAACTTGCTCTTTTAAGTGATAATGAGTAACTAAGGTAGTTTATCATAAATTTGCTATTTACTCATATTCCAGTTCACGATAACTTTAAGCTACGCGGAGTAATAACGGATTTACGTATAAATTTCAGCCAACAGCATCGCCAATAAAACAGTGGAAGGGAAAGCAATAGTTGACCAATGTTCTTATTAAGCAAAGCTCTATGTATCTTGAGATTTCACACAGTTAATGACAGGTCATCAGGGGTTTCAATAACCTTTTTCCATAAGCGGCTGCCAATGGTGTAATAGGCAGCTGGGCCGTAAGGTGAAACCCAAACACGAGAGCCTGCGAGCAGGCTAAACAGACAGCGGTGATGGGTCTTAGAGGCAGCGGCGGACCGCTGCTGACTGACTTTTATTGAAATCGCTCGGCAATTTTACAGTTGTGTAATTGTTTGTCGAGCGCAAGTCTTAAAACATCACACAACGTATTTACCGTTCTGATTGTTCCGTGGTTCCTCCTTATCTTGTGTAGTTTTATCCAGTAAACAAGCTGCTATTTTCTTGATAACATTCTCTGCGATTGTTTCAGGATGTTCAGCAAGGACATAAATCACAGTTATTGCTTTTTCCATTAACGGAGTCCAAACCAGTTGATCAAGCTTGCAAACACCTAGAAATGTTCACATAAACTCATGAGCAAAAAAGAGTTGTGGGCAACCTTTGAACAAAAGTTAGTTACCTTTCGATTAAGTGTCGAATCCGATGAAAAGGAAAATACCATTAAGAGCCAATGGGGGCTCAAAGTAAAAACAACCAAACTGCCTAATAACAATAATAATAATAATAATAATAATAATAATAATAATAATAATAATATTAATACTCATAAAAAAGACTATTATAGTAATAATAATAATAATAATAATAATAATAACAATAGCAATAATAATAATAATAATAATAATAATAATAATAATGTTATTATTATTATTATTATTATTATTATTAACAATAATATTAATTTTAAAAATATTGTAGAAGAAAAATGTATCATTAACCAAACTACCAGTTGGTTGGTAAAAAATTACCGTTCCCCTCTATTTTTTAAATGAAGTTACAAAGGAAATGTCTGTATCCCCATCAGCCGTCATCTACCTTCGTACAAACCTGATACTAGTATTTCTGTGAGCCGTTCAAATATCGTGTGCTTGGGAGGAAGTCGGAATGGTTCTGTTGCACTGCAGCCGGGTTTCTACATGAAAAACAGACAAAGAAACAAAATTTAACCACGTATACGAATTATAAGTAAAACATCAATAAAAGTACATAGAAACCCTTTTCTTACCATTAAATTATTTTGCAAATATCAAAAGATCGAGATGAAGATCCACCAGATGTCCCCCTCCCCACCCCCCAAAAGAAAAAAAGAGACAAAACCCCAGAGGACGACAAGAAAAATACAAAATAGGGAATCATGAAAAAGCGATGTTTCGCAGTTGAGAAAGTAGTGTGAAACTAAAATTAGCATCTGCTCCAAACATTATCAGCATCCAACTCAGTTGGTAAGAGTAACTCGCATACCTTATGGGTTTGGCCAAGTTTTAATAAAGCCACGCAGGTGTCACGTGCCAAGAGAAAGTCCTCTTCAGCTCTTGGTCCCAGGCCCGTTGAGACCAGCACGTCAATGTTAGTACGAACTATGTCCATCTCAGCTCTAGAACACAACCAAGGATATTTAAGAACATGAAAGTGAACATAAAGACAGCAGAAGAAAACTACTGATCAGAAATTTTATACCAATCGCAAATTCTTCTTCACTTCTGTTATTGTCAAGAGTACTTATCATAAAAATAACAATTGTTTTTGCATACGTTCGATTGCGAAAACCTTGACCCCTAAAAGAATGATTCATGAACGATGAGACCCAACGGCTTCATGGAAAATGCTTGCAAGGAAACATAACTAGTGATTCATTTTTTCTCGTTATTCATGGAAAATATTTTGGAAAACTTGGATAGCTTCCTTCATTCACAAAAAGCAACAAATGGAGGCCATGTGCAGCTTGCCCATAATGCCGTAGGGTCTCATAGCTTATTGCAAACGCCTCTAGGTGTCGACGTTTTCGCAATCGAGTGTATGACGCAGAACCAATAAGATCTTACCCTGCCAACATTCCCAAAAGAACTAACGCCATTCTACTTTCCTCTTGAGTGGTCTGTGGATCCTGAAAATGAGATCACCAGATTGCTTATTGTACAGAAGCAAAAGCCCCTCTGCATAAGGAAAACGATATACATCATAATCTTTACACGGATGTAATTCAAATCTAATTTTTAATGATTATGCTATCGGGATAACCCTCTGTAACCCCTCTGAAGTCCTAGTTTTAGCCTTCCACGAAACTTCAAAATAAAAATATTTGTCAGAACAATTTCAGATCAGCATGGGGCACTGTTACTTTGAGTCTTAGCTGCGATCTAAGACAACAAATGTCTTTAAGCTGAAAGAACCTTCGTACCTCGCGATCAAAAAATGGTAATTGAAGGGTTCTGACTAGTTTAACAAATACAACGTGTGAAAACAACGCATACCACCCTAACACAAGACACTGAATAAAGGTTTTATGCAAACTTTTGCATTTTTACCTTCATGGTGAATTTCTCCCACAGTAATTTTATTACGGCAACAGGAATAAGTTTTCCTTTCATCAACTCACTCATCTATGAGAAAGAGATTTGAAATATTTGAAAGCTACCTCAATGATTTTTCAGCGAACATTGCAAATTTGCAAATGAATCAGGAAATCGAGGTGATGCCATCTCAAACTTGTACAGAAGTAATGGTGACTAAACCTACCAGCTCCTCAAGAGAAGTCAGATCACCCATTGAAGCACCTTGAGTAAGAGTGATCAGGTTTTTCACAATCAATGCTGTTTTAGTTCTGCAATAAGAAAGGATAACAAATCATGCACAAAAATTTTCACTTACAAGTGCTGAAAAGGATTACACAGTTACGAGGGGAATACGCACTTAGGAAAAATTATAGATAACAAAAGTAATCCGCAGGACTATTGTAAATAACTTTGGTTACCGTTTAAGGACGCTCAATCGAAAAGTTATCTAAATTCTCAGTACCTGATTTGTTACAGAAATGCCACCAGCCAATCACGAAGTATTTTTCGGAGACGGCGTGGTACTTCTTACACACGTAACTATAAAATTTCTGATTTCCTTCCTGGAAATCCCGTCATAATTTACAACTCATAACCATTCCTCAAACTTAAGTCATCGCGTCGCGGTAGAAGCCTTTTTGAATGAGTGTCATAAGACCAAAATCAAAGTACATGTACTCACAACAGCCTGTTATAAGAAAGGTTAAAATTGTAGAGATAAAAACAGTGATCACTCTAAGTAATATTCGAGACGGCAATAAGTTGTGAATAAATGTAGTTCAAAATCTAACAAAAAAAAGTACATACCTAGCATTTGGCGCCACTGGGTCCAAGTACAAGCCTTTGTACGCCTCCACCACAGCATCCCGAACGGCTGTATCACGCGACCAAATCAATACCAGCATCCTTCGCACGCCAATAATGGCAGACTGCAAGCCAAACTCAGAGGCGACCACAAAGAATTCGATAGACTCATTAACATCCGTGATGCTTTTGGAGCCGAGAAGTTGACACAAGGTAGGGATGGCTCTCTCCATTTGGGTTTGAAAATGTACGTAATCCTACCAATTAAAACAACTGATCTTAAAAATTACCCCTATTTGTATAACGAGCACATTTTCACCCCTCACAGGTCAATTGGAGGCAGACAATTTTCTTGAGTTGAGAAAATAGTCCTGGTGTAATTCACTTCTTTTTGCAGTACAGATCGTTTCCTGAGAGCGCAAAAAAGGTTGACGGATGTGAAACAACTCAATAACGAATAAAATCTTCGAGTGGTAAATAGAGTAAGAAAAAGTAAAATAAAAATTTGTTATAAGCAAAAGATTGCTCTAAAGACGACAGCAGTCGGTGAGAAAGTCGTCATATATCCTGGCTAAACGCTCAGTAAGGGCTCTTTTTCTTGAAATGTCGTGAAACCAACTAGAGTAATCACAACTGCTTAAGAGAATTGAGATCCGCTCATAACATGCGAAGTAAATATAAACTTAGTGCGTAACCTCAAGCGCGGAAATGCTGGTGATCAAGTCGCAATTGGTTACAGTTAGGTATCTTATTGGTGGAAAGGGTGCACTTGAGGCGACTTTTACTGCTCGATCACAAAGCGCAATTGAGTCATATCAGTTCAACCGTGGATAAATTTTTACGCTTGGTAGAAAATTGCGCAAAGCCAGTAGTCATTATTCAGACTAATTACCTTCAGAAACTGAACCACCATCTGTTGTTTGGTGATTTCATTAACCAATCCATTGTTAGGCTCTTCCGCTGACGTATTACGGTTTTCATGCTCAGCAGAAACTTCGAGAAGTTCTGTAGGATCAATGTCTTTGCCTTCAACATGAGGTGTAGGTTCTTCATTGTCGCCGGCTTGAGAAACAACACAAAACAAAGGAAAGATTTAAGAACATCATGATCATCTCATGGGATTAGGTTACGACATGACTTCGCCATGAATAGTCCCTCGGAGTCCCATCTGGACAATGTGATCAGCTCACAAAGGCCAGGATGACAAGGAGTAAATTTGAGTTTAAGTCTAGTTAGCTTTATCGTTAGGTGTTAAGAGGGAAAGCCTCGCGGGCGGCAAGGACGCTATCTCTTTGTTCCCTCCTGGACCCCGTGGATCATACAACACCCGCGAACCAACTTTCCCCTCTCCCTCCAGAAGGCTTAATCGCACTAACGGGACCTTTGCCAAACTACGACAGTGAGGAAAATGTATTATCACTACTATCCTCTGAAAAACATGAACGTAAAATGTCGTCTTTTGAAGAACTCCTCTTATTTTTCGTTCGCAACATCCTGACGATGGTTGTAACACCGATTCAGAAAACTGAATCCACCCAAATATTGGCAGTTGTGTGGAAATTAAACAGAAACACTTTTTTTTTTAATCGGCGTGGTCCTCAACATCCCGTTATTACTGCCAAAGGACCTTAATAGAGTAAGCTTGAAAACAGAGGTATATAACATACCCAGAAATACTGCCTGCATGATTGACAGCTGCTCTTCAGCTGATCTCTTGTTTACAAGATTTTCATCTGCACTCTTGTTACTAAAATGACATTTTGTAGATCTGTTTTAATTAAATGATTTTACCTCAGAAAATGCTACAAAAAAAAAAAAAAAAATTGGTGCCTGTAGATTATCTATTGATTGATCTACATGAGGCACCATTACCACTTTAACACCTAACATCAGCATATTCTCCATACTGTTCTCAACACATTCCCTAAGATTCACCCAAGGAGAATTTGTCTAACAGTCAAGATTTCTATAGTTGGTGATCATTTCCTCTATTCTTGTGTCCTTAGTGCTTGATTCAGGGCTGATATTTCAAGGAGAAACAAGATGTTAGTCACTCTTAGGAGTCAAAAGGTTAAGGCAACACTGTGAGCCAAGAGATCAATCTTGTTGTGTCAAGAAGTTAATGGCTGTCGTTATCTTGTTCAACTGGCATAAGACGAAGAGAGTAGCTTGTTTACATGACATATTTTAACAGTTTAGAAACGAGCCATTGTAGGCTACAAGGGAGCACAATCATTCTCATACCAGTACCTTTCTTCATCTTCCTGCTGCTCTGGATCCCTTTCAGCACGGAAAAACATTGTGTACTCTGGCCATGTAACCATAGCAGCCTTCAGTACTGCAAGGGCTTTCTTATGATGACCTTTGTGAAGATGACCTCTAATCTGCTTTAGTGCACTGTAAAGTACATAGACAACATAGAGATGTTGTTGAAAACCCTGGGTGAAGACCCTAAAAATTAATCAACATGACAAACAGTAAGTCTAAGGTCCTTACCATTCCAGAGCAGACTCCTGATCTCCTTGGAACTCCACTGCACCATCTCCTTCATCAATAATCTCCTCCAGATCAAGACACTCCTCAATAGTGGCTTGCACTTCAGGTTTAATGGCCTCCCAGATTTTCTTGACATCCTCAACTTCAAGGACAGCAGGCAATAACAGCACATGAAACCAAATTCAATCTCTCAGTTCAAAGTGAAATCTTTTGAAAAATAACCATTATTGAAATCACCATCATTCCATGTGCATGTGCAAGACATGAGATGATGGGAAAGATAACCAATGGGTAAAGAATTGTGGGTACTTTAGTATTATCAACTGAGTTGATAACATAAACTGGCCACTGTGAAGAGTTTCTAAGCTGATGTTTCGAGTGTTAGCTAATGCTCAAAATGGCAACTTTGAAACTCTTTACAATGGCCAATTTATGTCATCAACTCCGTTGCTAATACTAAATTACCTTGTTATGACTTCTCCCACCAATGCAGCACCAGTTTCTTAAGAAACTTTCTCCCTTTATTCATTTGTGAAGAATTAAGTGGACCGTTGAGTCAAACATGTACAAGTCACCCAAGGACAAAAGGAGTGGTCTATGGAACACTGGATCTGACATAGCACTGCCTTGACCACAGTCTAAAGGCTCAATTGTTAGTGCAGATTAGCTAATCACACTCTTGAATTCCATTATCCATTGACCTAGTTCTTCACAACAGCAAAAAATGTATTTTTAATCACACTCCATAATATCAGGACACTCTAATAATATTTCTACACAGCTCAGTGGATCCTGTAACAAGTGGCATTAAATGCCCATTGCAATATTGTACTCTTGGAATTAAGACACTTGCATGTATTTCTTGTGGAGCTGTAGTGAACCTTTAGAGTAATTACATCCTCTCCCAATGAATTTTACTAAGTTAATAATGTACAAGAAAAATTATGTGCTTCTGATTGGCTAAAGTAAAGTGCATTTTCTTGTACAACACGTGTGCAAAGTTGTGACATGAGTGCAAATTGCAAATAGCCTGAACTCTTTCAAAATTTTGTCTGTCTTGACTCTCTGTGATGGTTTTTCATGTAAATTATTAACAAGTAATGAAACGATTTCTCTTGTAATTTGGTGAAATAAGCACATGTAAATTTTTCAAAGACTACAAATTGCACTTGGCCTTGGGGCAAATGCAATATTGATGTCATGGCCTATAATTATTTGTTGCTAACTTATCTTTCAACAACTTGGTTGAACTGGTTTGGGCCAACTAACCTCTCTGCACATTTTAGCTCCTTTATTTGTTACTTAAACTCCTCTTTTGATAAAGTTGGCCAACATGCTGTTCTGACTACATGTAGCAGTACTTTCGGAAGTGGTAACATTTATTGAGCCAGCCCAAACTGTTCTTTTGTTTGAGTCTTTGCAGAGGAGCCTTAAACCTAACCATTTAAATGAAAAACATTTAAAATACCATACCTTGGCCATCATTTTCCTCACATAACTGTGGAGCCATTTCCTTTAGTTTTTCAGTTTCTTTTGACAAGTTCTGTCGCAAATGGTCCAAAGGTAACTACAGAAACATGAAAATATCAAAGAGGGGTTTGTATTTTTTTTTTTAACGTTTGTGACACCACTCACATTCTGTGAAACTTCCCCTACTTTTGTAACCTAGGGAGGACCTTTCTTTTTGTTTCAACTGCTCAGCTCTGTACTTAACAGGATCTTATTTGTGTGTGACTCTGAGTCTTAATAGATGGGGCAGCAAGAGACTGTTTTTCCCACTTGCTTATTTTTCTTCAGCTTTGCCAATTACTACTGCACTATTAATGAGAGCCTGTCATAATTGTCATTAGAGAATGCACTAGATGCATGATCTGAACTGAGTAGGCTGTTACTCCCTCTAAGGGGGGGAGGGGGTCAGAGGGAATTTCCTTTCTCTCTTTGATCACAATTCATACAGTAGTCAGTGCAAAATGGCAACCCTGCCTGATCATAAAACAAAATTCTCTTTTGCAGCACTCTGCAGTTAATGTTTGGCTACCAGTTTCTGAATGTTTACTAGTCTAAACAACAGACTTGCCTCGAAAATAATAGCTTTAACTACCAAGTATTACTCACAACATTAAACAAACTTCTGCATTAACTCACCTGTGCCCCAAAGGGATTGCAAATGAGAAATGTTTTCAGAAGCTGAATAGCATTTTTGCGCACAATACTAGATTTATCTTGAAGACGATTTATCACTAGTTCCAGAAGGTGAGGCTGACGTGAAAGGGGAATTGCCTGTAAAAAGGACAGTATGTGTATTATCTTCTCATTTCTGTAAATGTTTACCACAATAGAGTCAAACAAAGCCATATACATGTAGACTTTGTGTTTTGTTTGTCTGTTCGGTCTTGGTTACATTTTCCTGTAAAAACTGAGCAAAGACATTTGACTCAGCTGTTACCAGGCAGTTAATGTAAATTTAGAGTTGCATGGAGTATCTAGTGTGTTATGGCCATTTGTTCATTATTCAGTGGGTCTGATAGGAGGGATTTTATTTCCAATGGGAAGTTGGTTCATTTATTTTGTTAACAAGTGCCACTAACTTCAAAAAGGTTTTTTTGACAAAACAAATCTTCTTGTCTTTCTCATAACAAAGTTGAAAAAAAATTAATGTCACATCTTTTTTTAGTTATTTTTTTTCAATTTTCAAAGGTCCCAAAATTGGCCAGACCCAGGTCCCAAGATGTGCAGCCATGAACATTAAAAAATTGAGCTTTAGAATGCATGCTTGTAAAATTGACAATTTTCTCATTGTGATGATCTGTAAAACACAAAAATTTCTCAATCATTTCAAAAAAAAAAATGTCAGGGTTAGTGACACTTTAGAGAGAAGTTTATTTCATTCACTCGCAGAGAAATTAATGGTTCAAGCAGCAAGTATACCCCAGAGTGGAGAAATGTTCAACTAATTACCACTGAATCCACTAGTACATATAATTTAATCACGCTCAGTACCTGTGGCTTAAATACAAAGAGGTTCACAGTATTCATGGCGTAGTGGCTAAAGTTACCTCTTTTTTACAAAGCTCAAGCCAAATGTGGAGGGCTTTACTTCTTACGTAAGCATTGACATCATGAATGTGGTCCTAATGAGAATAAAAAAAAGTTGAAATGTATACATGTACACATAGTTATCACCCCTAAAAACATCTCCAATATTATTGGGCATTTGCTTTTCAAAGTAACAAAAAAATTGAAAACATAAAAATCATTGCATGATAAACTGAGTTATACTAGAATTTTGATTGGTTCTTACTAATGATATACAGTGGATTTCATATTGTTGCCATGGGTCTGTACAGTAAAAGAGGATGTCAAAATGTGGTTGTTACTGACACACTCAGCTGCACCTTGTTTGCCACTTATTTTTTTTTACCACATTTTGACATTCTCTGTCACTCTATTCCTAAACAGATGAACAGCAACATGGAATCTTGTTGTTAAATATACAATATTTTTCATTATTCTTTCTTGGGTTATCCAGGAAAAACTACAGAATTTATACCATTCCCTTCATTACAACCACTTTTTGTGCCCCTGATGGATTGAAAGTCTTGTCGTGTCAATTAATTTTGTACCCTAGTTGATCTGACTGTGATATCATTGCAAATATTTTAAGGGTTTGAGTATAACATGACTGCAGGTGTGCATTTTTTCTTTAAATTTTCATAATAAGTCTTATGTGCATTTGTTTCTTCAGGCATAGTGCTCACCTCCATTTTGTCTAGCAGTTGATCTCTAAGTTTCTTGGCAGCATCATCAAGATCTTCCTTGGAAAGGACTTTGATGACAATCTCACCCATCAAGGCAAGGATACCATTCCGCATTGAATAAGACTGTAATGAAATTATATCAATATATAGGACATCGTAAAATTTATAGTAAGCA
The DNA here is from genome assembly GCF_036669915.1 of Pocillopora verrucosa. Lineage (NCBI taxonomy): Eukaryota > Metazoa > Cnidaria > Anthozoa > Scleractinia > Pocilloporidae > Pocillopora > Pocillopora verrucosa. The sequence goes on along the minus strand of NC_089320.1, from coordinate 10,759,417 downwards.
TTTGCAAGCTCATTAACTTCATTTTTACTCAATGATCCATTTCCTAAAAAATAATTTTCCATATGCTTCCATGAATGCTCATCTCCTGATCAAAACTCTGAAGACTTGCTTGGAAACTAAAACATTTTCTTCAGGTTCTCATTGACCAATAAAACGAATATCATAAATTAGTCAAAATTACATTTTTACTCTATTTTGGGTAAAAAAAAGATAGACAACCATTACTTAGAAATTATGAGATTTACCTCTCCATCCAGGTGACAAAGTAGTACACTGATGTTGGGGATGATCTGACTTGGGACCCGACCAGCAAGTTCTACTAGGAAGTCGGCATAAGCACGTGTGCCACTGGTGTCTCGTGACAGATCTCTTGGATCCATGCGACCAATCTCTCTGTAGAATCAAAAACAATTACATGTATTGAACATACATACACTGTAAACTCCTAGTTAAAAGGCCCTAAGCTCAGAAGACTCTGTCAGATATTAAAAAGATTAAAGGCAGTCATTTATTTGTAGTATCATCCATTACACATAGGTGGGTTAACCGGACAGGATATGAATATGAAAGCCATCTTTGCAGTATTGAATACTACTTAAGCAGTAGTTAAAAAACAATTCAGGCCTGTACATACAGGCCTGATTTTTTTAGGCCTAAATTTCACTTTTCTCTACTGCTTAAGTAGTGTTCATTACTGCAAAGATCACTTTCATATTCATTATTTAAACCACAGTTCACATATATATGATTTTCATATATTCACAGTCATTGGATAGAAAATTTTGGTTCACTTGGTAAACTACACTGGGAAGGGGAAGTGCTGGTAAAGTTTTAGTCTAAAGTTTGAGCAAGAGCTCTCATATGGGAGTATAGAGTAGAGCTTAAATCTAGAAGGGGGGAGGGGAAGAGAGTGGGCTTAGGAGCACATCTAGTGCCGAGGGCATCCACCTCAGTGTTTTCACTCATTCAGATTACCACAGTTAACAGACTCGTTGCCAATTTCCCAGTTAGGTATGACTGTAAAAGTCATACCTCATGGGCATTTCATATGTAAAACATTTATTTTGTAATTCTGTAGTTAAATGCCACTTTTAATCAACTCTGTCATAGCTAAGCTGTTTGTAATAAACCCAGTGTATCAAATCCTCTTGAAGTGTGAAATAACTTGGTGACATAGATTGTTTGATTGACATCAAAGAAAAGAATTTGACACCAGAAATGTATAACATGGGCAATTTTAGATATATGAAGATTCATATATTTGCACTGTGGTGGAGAGATGAGATTTAGAGATCCTCGCAGCTAAGAACACTACTGAAATGAGTAGTTGTAAATAGGTCCTGAAAAAAAAAAATTCAGGCCCGTACGGGATTTGAACCCATGACCTCTGCGCCGGTATCGCAGAGGTCATGGGTTCAAATCCCGTACGGGCCTGAATTTTTTTTCAGGTCCTATTTACAACTACTCGTTTCAGTAGTGTTCTTAGCTGCAAGGATCTCTAAATCTCATCATGGACAATTTGTATAAAAATTAGAAATAAAAAAATTACAAACATTCTACTTAATTCATGTAAAGTGTAACACTTGTACCACCTCACCTTATAACTTCAGAGACAACACCTTTAATAGAAAACTCGTCAACAAATGTTTGTACAGCCTGAGCCAGTGGCTGGACAAGATGCTCAAAGTGTTGTAAAAGCTGAACAATCTTCAGACTGATGCCTAGGAGAAAACAACATCAGGAGAAATACTACAAATGATAAATAACAATCACAAGACTGTGTCTTCTCTGTCAGTTCAATTTAATATATCAATGTTTATGGAAGTTTACAAACAAATTCACTCACCCCATTTAAATAGAGTCACAATCATTTTAATTCCATAATTACCTTGCAAAAGAGTGTGTTATTCCAAAAATTATTGTGGCAGCATTAAATTCACAATTCAGAATTATAAAAATTTGACTCACCTAAACCATAGTTGTATTTCTTCACCATTACTCCCAGGAGATTAAAGATCAGATCTTTTGTTGTTCCATTCTTAACAGATGTTGGATTTTCCAGGAATTTATAGCAACAGCCAGTGACTAAACTGATAAAAAAGCAAAACAGATAGATAATATACCAAAATATTCTTAACAATGATGTGTCAATAACAGAAACAAATCCGCTTCAAGTGCAGTTGAACTTGATCCAAACAAGATTCTCCACCCATACTTGACAAATTCTTCTTCTATAATGGGTGGATCCCACAGTCTGTTTACATCAAGCTGCATCAGTTGTCCCAAGGTTTGAATCAGAACGTCACGCTGTTCTTCCCACTCCCATGAAGATGATGTCTTTTTCTTTGAATTGGTGGCCTTTCCCTTCCGCTTGAAAACCAAAAGATAGATAAAATGAAGTTGCAATGTAAACATGATTATCAAATGTAAGAGGAAACCAACATCCAATTAAGTTTTGTCAGTATCTTAAGTAACATTAATATTTTTAGTCATTTTTGATGATAAAATTAACCTAAAATACACTGCTAAAAAATGCATGGTTGCAGATGTTTTTTGTACCAGGAAAACACATTGTCTAAATATAATATACTATAATTATTCCATGAGATCACATTTAATATGAGATGGAAGATAGCCAATAACAATAATAATTATCTCATGTAAACCAATCAAAACTCAGGGACTACAAAATATCATGCATAGTTTTTAAACAAATACCTTTCCAGAGACTATGACCTCAGTGGAAGGCTTGGTGGCCTCTACTTCAAATGCATCTGCCAACTGCACTATTAAGTAGCACAACATCTGTAATAAAAATTGAGTGACACTGATAAAATAATTCACAAACAACAACTTTTAGTTGATGATGATTTTTCAAATTTAACAGAGCTAACAATCTCGTGCAAACCCTTGATTCTTAACCCTTTCACTCCCAGATTGTTAATTCTCCCCTCTGGCTGGTACACATTTCTTTTTAAACAAGTTACACAAATTTAATGTTAGATCAAGGTGACAGCTTATACCTGATAAGTTTAAGTATTCTTATTACCTGTTTGCTGGATAGTGTGTGGATATTGTAGGGAAGTGTTACATTTTAATCACTTTTGGGAGTTAAAGGGTCAATTTGCTTGGAATGAGACCATTTCTTTGAGTATGGCATTAAACTCATTTCCTTGTATTTATCT